>NW_018397270.1:1148639-1148849 GCF_002168275.2 Theobroma umbraticum
AGGCATGCATTCAAACAAAATGGCAATCTTCACCTTCCTTACCTTGGAATCTCTAAGCCGAACCACCAATGTCTTCTTTAGCTCCAACAATGGCGTGTGTTGGTGTAACGACCTCTTCCCCTCGATCGCTATCGGCGTTCGAGACTTGTGAGTGAACCCACCAAATCTCAAACAAACCTTAGTTAAACCTCCAAGCCATTTAAACTCAAA
>NW_018397270.1:1148859-1149170 GCF_002168275.2 Theobroma umbraticum
AATACCATAGTTCATTTAAACCAAATAATCACAAGATTTAATACATTGCATCTAGATACAAATAATCAAGTTTGATAATTCCATACCGTTTCAACATAATACGTAGTAGTCATTACATAACCTTAAGCTCTAGCCAATACATTTCCAGTAATTATTAATTATTACAAACCAGACTATTTGACACAAACCGATCCTCTAGGCAATGGAGCAACTCTGAGTGGAAGTCTAAAGATGCCGTTACCTAGGTTGTAGTCACCCTCGATATGTTGACAAAGTCCTAAAGTTGATTACTTATCTGCAAAAAAAATTAG
>NW_018397270.1:1149180-1149266 GCF_002168275.2 Theobroma umbraticum
GTCTCACAGACTCAGTGATCATCGACCCTGTGAGTAGGATGTAGACAGGAAACAAGCCAAAAGTAGAAGATTTGAAAGTTTAAAAA
>NW_018397270.1:1149276-1149352 GCF_002168275.2 Theobroma umbraticum
TACGTATACCAGCAATTTGTTCAAAAATGGGAATTTGTGTCTTATATGCAATTAAGTTTATGCTGAATAATCATTC
>NW_018397270.1:1149362-1149494 GCF_002168275.2 Theobroma umbraticum
TCAACCCAAGTCATGGAAAAATTTGTACTATCGAAATCACTTAACATCAGTTTTAAAGTAGTCAAATGTCATCACGCATGCTCCCATAAAATCCAACATTTTACAAAGCTCATGCAAAAATTCATAATTCAC
>NW_018397270.1:1149599-1149703 GCF_002168275.2 Theobroma umbraticum
CATTTGTGGCCTAGCCAAGTAAAATCACAGACATTGGCCCCAGCCATGTCTAACTGCCCATCGGCTACCCCAAAAGTTCTCTAGCTAGAGTTCACTTGTGCACA
>NW_018397270.1:1150002-1150248 GCF_002168275.2 Theobroma umbraticum
AAAGGATCGTTTTAAACCATTTTTCAAAATACCGGTCAAGGTAGCATTCTAAAATCGATTTTTGTATCCCTTTGCTATGTAAATCTTTTTGCCTAGGTTTAATGCCTAATCCACATGGTGAATAAGGATTTATTTATGAGTGAACTTCACAAATTTCACAAGGCACATTTTTGACAATCAAAACATTGAAAATGCCTGCTTCTCGATTTTTAAATTCTTTACATATATAAACCGTATACATATATA
>NW_018397270.1:1150285-1150403 GCF_002168275.2 Theobroma umbraticum
CTACCAGCTCATGCTTTCCACAATTTACATTGAAAATAAATCATTTTACATTCACAATTACATGTATAACTACATACTGATTTATAGGATATTTTGAAATAGGCACCCCCTACTCACC
>NW_018397270.1:1150625-1150848 GCF_002168275.2 Theobroma umbraticum
TTTCCTACTTCCTTACCTTAGAAATCTTGAATCAACCTACCAATCCTCCTTAAAATCAGCCATGGGTAAGGAAAAAGAGAAGTAACTTCATGTGAATGAGGGACAAAAAGGAAGAAACATGGGAGGAGATGGAGAAAAGAACTTAAAATTTGGTTGGGACATGGTGGAAGCCATGGTTTTGGAGAAAGAAAAATTCACAGAAGGAGAAAATGCTTAAGGACAA
>NW_018397270.1:1150858-1150976 GCF_002168275.2 Theobroma umbraticum
AATTCTAACACTTGACATGATAAAGAGAAGAAAATGGTAAAGGTCCTCCCTTTTTGGCCAGCCTTGAGGTGTAAAATAGAAAGAAAACTCTAGAAATCTTAAGGTCATCTAGTTAGTC
>NW_018397270.1:1151076-1151194 GCF_002168275.2 Theobroma umbraticum
AGTTAATTACTAATTTGAATTTTGCATGATTATAAACTTATCCAGATTGTACAATATTCCAAGGGAAGAGATTGCACACACACATGGAATTTCACTTAATGATGAGTTTGCATTTGAA
>NW_018397270.1:1151679-1151866 GCF_002168275.2 Theobroma umbraticum
GCTTTTGTAGGAAATTGATGAAAAAGGCTCATTTGATGAAAATCAGTGCAAATACGGCCATGACTTCATTCGTATATGTTTTAGTATTTTGACCATATCTCTCTCTAAATAACTCCAAATGAGATGATTCTTGGACTACAAGAATTCGAAGAAGAAGGGTTACAACATTTATTTTTATCAATTCACC
>NW_018397270.1:1151876-1151951 GCF_002168275.2 Theobroma umbraticum
TGGATCATGGTCAAAATATTTGTCAAATTCATAGAACTGTAGCAGTACTCAATGACTGAATATGATGCGGTATTT
>NW_018397270.1:1151961-1152427 GCF_002168275.2 Theobroma umbraticum
TTTCAATCCAAAAGTCCAATTGAGGTGATTCTTTATCCATTGGAAATTTAAGAGATAGGGGTAAAATTTTATATTTACCACTTTGTTCAGTTTGGAACATGTCAGGGTGAAACTCACATTTGAAGTTGACAAACTGCCACAATGTTGGGAGAACAGGGCTGCAGTGTTGTTGAAAGGAAGCAGACATACAAATTTCTAGAGAGCTCAGCGCTGCAGCTCTGGAAAAGTAGCGCCGCACCGCTGGGCGACTTTCCAAAAATAAAAAAAGTTGACAGGATTTTGGAAATTAGGTTATTAGAGCCTATTTTAAGGGACATTTTTTAGAGATTTTGAGGAGAAGGCAGCAAGTAACTATTCTGGAGATTGGAAGCCAAGAACAAAGTAAGAAAATAAGAGAATGGGAGGGAGAATCAAGATCACACAACTCTAACTATTTGTTTTCTCTCTTACTTTTGTGTTTTTCTTA
>NW_018397270.1:1152437-1152587 GCF_002168275.2 Theobroma umbraticum
CTTGGATTCATGGCTAAATTTCTTTAGATATTGTCTTTATTAGATATTATCAGCTAATTTATTTTTCTAGGATTGCAATTGAACTCACATGTACTTTAAATTTTTAATCTTTTTCTTGCTTATTTTCAATGGGATTTGAATTGTTTATTC
>NW_018397270.1:1153002-1153172 GCF_002168275.2 Theobroma umbraticum
GTTAAGGAAGAGAGGTAAGATTTAGATGAACTGTGAGGGATATTGTAATCCTAGGCTTGTTTGATTTGTTATTTGCCCAATTGTCTTGTCGCTTTAATTTTTAATTAAATTAGTTTTAGTTGAGTAATTTTTACTTCAATTAGAATTCAGATTTTAATTATTTGAATAAA
>NW_018397270.1:1153272-1153548 GCF_002168275.2 Theobroma umbraticum
ACAATTTGGTCCTTCCAACATTTCTTCAATTCCAATTTTCTTCTATTTTCCTTCATTTACACTTGTACAAGTAAATATGAAATTTACACCGCATCAAAGTGTCATCATAATATTTAAATATATACTTACCCGCTCTTACCCTTTTTAATAAAGGCACGCGAGCCCCGCTAATGCCATTTTTTTTCTTCAAAATTCTTTCTTATTTCTTCTCTCCCACTTAAATTAGTCATAACATCCTCCTTCATGACTAATTTCAATAATAAATAAAATATTAAT
>NW_018397270.1:1153558-1154457 GCF_002168275.2 Theobroma umbraticum
TATTTATTAATAAAATATTATTTTATTCCACAATATTCTTTTCACCCACCATTGCTCTTCGACACTTAAATTTACGTCACTTGACCCTTCATCTTATCAATAAGGTCTTATTGGCTTCTACACGAAGGCATAGGGTGTTACAAGCCTAAATGGCTACATGATCTAAAGACTTTGTATACATCCAACTTTGGCTTATTGGCTACTCATTTATGCTTGGATGCTTATTGTAGATATATTCACGAATTGAGTGCCTTATTTTCAATATCTAATGACAAGTAGTATCACTTTTGAATTATGGAACATTAAGGAGTAGTATGCAACTTGAACCTTATTAATCATTCTTTTTGCATTTGCCCATTCTTTTAATCATGCATACATTTCATTGAGAATGAATTGAAATCATGGATAGTGAATATAACCAAAACCTTTCTTACAATCATGCTTATGACTACTTGATTATGTCACTTCTTTAATTGATTGGAATATGTGCTAAATGCTTTGGCAAACCTTCATTGATAATGGTATTTCCTTGATGAGAAAACTTCTCCATGATTTGATAGTTTTGTACTCCATTAGGAGAACTTTTATTGAAATACTTGATTTAAAATATTGTGGAAAAGAGTTTACCAAAATGGCTAAGTGATGATATGTTCATAATGATGTGCCATTGTCAAGGAAATTCTCTCTTAAATTCTTATTTTTATATAATTAAGAGAAATCCTTAAAAATGGTTAATTGAAAGTGCTTGGACATGCATTTGAACTAATGTGCTTACACGTCTTGAAATTCTGAGTATTTGAAGCATATATTGATGGAAATTGATGTCATGTTTAGTGATGGTATGTTAAAAGTGAATGTGGTTACTGAAAGAGACTAACATGCATGAGCTATTTAGAAAT
>NW_018397270.1:1154467-1154589 GCF_002168275.2 Theobroma umbraticum
CTTGGTAGGTTATTTGGAAGAATAAGGAGAAATAATGTGAATGGTGGATTGAGATATAGAGCATTGAGAGTAGATAGATAATGATGTATGTGAACTTACAAATAATTGAGTAAATTGGGAAT
>NW_018397270.1:1154610-1155157 GCF_002168275.2 Theobroma umbraticum
ATATGGTTAATGTTATGAAAATATAAGATGGATTGGGATGAAAATTGCTTAGAACGGTTGAAATAGGCATTTAATGATATAATCAAGGTACTAGTACACAGAACGTAAAGAATTACGCAAGTAAGAGATATGAATTCCATTAGTAAAATATGTCAAAATGTATATGAATGTGTAAGGATTAAGTAGGAAAGAAAGATGTTCTAGCATAATGTAAGCTATAAAATGATGATGAATGTATGACTAAGAAAGGGAAATGAGAATGATCAATACTAAGTACATTAAGCTTGGTTTATTGTTAGGAAGTGTGCAAATGTAAAAAGAATGCAGTAATGATTAATTAATGGAGGAAGCATGACTAGATTAGTAACGAAGTGATATCTCATCATTGAGAGGTGAGTAGGGGCTGCCGATTTTAAAATTTTCGTAATATATATTGTTTTACGTTAATAAACATTGTTGGTTTTTCTTAAGAGCATTTGTGGATAGCATGAGCTATTAGCCTTGATTGGCAATTTTAAAATGGGTTTACAATGATTTATATATTGCT
>NW_018397270.1:1155167-1160261 GCF_002168275.2 Theobroma umbraticum
GCATGAGCTGGTAGAAACCATAAGAAATTATGGATGCAAATGTTTTTGATTTGGATATGCCTATAGATAAGCTATATATGTAAAGAGTTTTAGAAACCGGGAAACAAGCCTTTTTTACAGTGTTTGCATCAAAATTCATGCCTTGTGTTTTTGTGTGATATGCAAAGCTAAATGCTTCAGTTAAATGATTTAAAATGCAAGTTTTAAGTACCGATTTTTGTCTGATTTTTATACAATTATTTACACCATGCCTTTTCATGCGAAAAGCTATTTGCAAAGTTGTTGAACATTGTTTTTCAATGATTTAAAGCGAAAGCCTTGGACAACCTTGATTTTGTTTTGAAAACGGTTTTGACAAACCAAGAGCATCGAGAGTAGGCCGGCTATCACTTAAGTTAAGTGTACCCTTGTGCACAAGTGAGCTATAGCTAGAGAACCTTTAAGTCGCTGATGGGTTAATAGACATGGCTGGGGCCATAGTCTGTGATATGCATGGCAAGACCACAGATTGTTATATGTGGCTAGGCCACAAGTGATATTCGCGATTGCGACCGTTTGATTTCTCTGATGTCGACCAACATCGTCGAGACTACCATGGTTGTAAGGATCTGATGGAGCAGAGCTCCTGGATGTTATTACATGAAAGTGGGTCCATGGATGATTACGATACTTACCTACTCGATAGCCTTATGAATTTTTGATGCATACTCTCTTGCATGGTGGAGAGTTAAGATTTCTCTGCAGCTCCCTTTATTTGAATATAAGCTTTCAGTGCTTAGTTGACGAACATGAGATGTTTCATGTGGCCGTACACTTTGATTTTTTTACACACCACACATTTAGGGAGCATGCATACTTTATATTGATTTTCATATTTTTATGGCAAGCAATGTTTTTTATGTTTGAACTCGGTTTCGTTACATTTATTTTCAGCACTGTTTTGCCAAGTGAAATATTATAATGATGATTTTACAACTTCATTTTTACAAGGCACAAACACTCTACTTGTGATTTGATTTTTTTAAGATGACTATACTTATTCCGGTTTTATCATTCAAATTTATCTACCTTATGCTTGTTTCCCATCTACGCTCTGCTCATAGAATCGATGATCACTGAGTTTGTGAGACTCACCCCCTTATTTCCCTTTTGCATATAGTGATCAACCTAGCTTGCAGTCATCAACATTTTCAGTCCACCACGGAGAGGTAAAAGGCATCTCATAGCACTTTATTTCGAGTCACTCCACTACTAAAGATCGAGTTGTCATAGTGTAACTTGTTATGAAATTAGACAATAGTGTCAATACGAATGTACATTTGGAGATTTTAAGTCTTGATGTATTAACTTTACAATTATATGGAATAAAGGTTTAGTCAGTTTATAAAGATTATTGTTCAATCCTTATTACAAGAGTTTTATGGTTTAAAGTAATTTTCATAGATTGATGGCATGAATATGAAGTAATAACTAACGTTTTAAGTAAGGCTTGTTCGAGACTTGGCAGGTTCTCCCGCCAGCCTCGAACGCTAATAGCAATTGAGGAGCAGTCGTTACAATCGTAGTCACTAGACTTCCTAGTCTAGGTGTACACAACATAGGCCTCTATGTGCCTTGCACTAAGGCACACAACATAGCATATAATCACATATAATTTTTTCTCTATCCTAAGCATGTTCATCTAATCCTACATACATATTCTAATACAACGGTAGCACATCTACTATGTGTTATGCATTACATGCATTTTAATTAAACCCATTCATAGTGGCAATTGAAGGCAAGACCATAGCCAAGCTCTGATCATTAGCCCCTAATCGTCTTTCAACTCACCCATGAGTTAATTACCTCCAACAAATCGAAAGGGACTTTCCAAAGATAGAATAAATTGAATTTTTTGGTTATTAATCGATTAAATTGAAATAAATCAGTAAAAAGGCGTAATCTTACCTCTACATGAGTTTTCTAATCTCTAATCCACTCTAAATGACTCCATAAATCTATTTAGGGGCTAAAGTTTTTGAAGGAATACAGAGAGAAAGAGGTTTAGGGTTTGTTTGAAATAGGTAGATAGCCCGAAACCCTTTTTTATTTTAACTAATACCTAGTAATGTATCTATACATTTGGAAATGTATCGATACATTTATATTAATTTCGACCAAATCTATCAATACATTGTAAAATGTATCAATAGAAATCAGGCAGAATGCTCACCACTTAAAATGTGTTGATATATGAGAGAATCTATCAAAACTTTTTCCCCTTGGGTGCTCTCTGCTTCAAATCTATCGATACATTTGGACAATGTATTGATAAATGTACATCCTTATTCAAATCTATTGATACATTCCTAAATGTATCAATAGAAAATCCCATGTACGCCTTATATTGTTCATTCTGCCAAGAATGTTTTGATAAATTGGGGAATGTATCAATACATTGTCCCTTGTAGGCAAATTTTTTAGATTTTTAAACTTCCAAAAATCCACCTTTAGAACCCCAAGATCATTCCTACTTAAGTCACAATTCACATAACCACTAAAACTCATATTGCTTGTACATATATCATCAAATAGGACATCAAATTCATATCAAAACCTCAAGGTATAGGATTATCACATATTTTCATGAAAATTTGCCTAAATGTCAATATACATACTCCCATACACTTGTCATATTTAACATATCATCAAAGTCCTCAAAACTAACTAAATTTCATAAATCTTCCTTAGTTAACTTAATTTACACTAAAAATTAGGGGTGTTACATTCTCCCCTCCTTATAGGAAATTCGTCCCCGAATTTAATTACGCACCACAAGTTAAAACATATATTAAACGTTAAAAAATTGGGCATATTTCTCTTGCATTTTCTCTTTGAGTTCCCATGTGGCTTCCTCAATCAAATGGCTTTGCCACAATACTTTCATCGTAGTGATGTCTTTGGAGTGTAGCCATTTTACTTATCGATCTAATATTGTTATGCATTACTCCTCATAACTAAGTTCATCTTGTAACTAGTCTTCATTATACTAAATCACATGTGAAGGATTGGGAACATATTTCCTAAGCATGGATACATGGAAAACTAGATGAACATTGGACAAATTTGGCAGTAATGCTAAGTGATAGGTAATTGCGTCAATACGCTTTAACACCTCAAACAGTCTGATGTACCTATGGCTCAATTTCCCCTTCTTTCCAAATCTCTTAATTCCCTTGGTTAGTGAGATTTTCAAAAATTCATAGTTGCCTACTTCAAACTTCAGAAGTCTATGCCTTTTATCAATGTAAGATTTTAGGTGAATTTGAGTTGTTAGCATCCTTTCTTGGATCTCATGGATATATCGCTCTACTTCTTCGACCATTTTCAATCTTAAGAGTTTGCATTCCCCAACTTCAAGCCAACCAATAGGCAACCCACATCATTGCCCATATAGAGCCTTATATGGAGCCATACCAATTGGGGCTTGGTAGCCATTATTATAAGCAAACTCGACCAAAGGCAAATAATGGTCCCATGAAACTCAAAAGTTGAGCATAATTGCTCTCAACATATAATCAAGTGTTTGAATGGTGCATTGAGATTGGCCATCCATTTATGGATGGAAAAACGTGCTAAATTTCAATCTTGTGCCTAAGGCCTCTTACAATTTCCTCCAAAACTAACTCGTGAACTACGGTCCTCTATTCGACACTATTACTACCAAAACACCATGTAGCCTTACAATCTCATTAATATAAATTTGGGCATACCGAGTTGCTCCACACTTAGTCTTGACTAGCAGAAAGTGGGCTGACTTAGTTAGCTTATCAATTATCACCCAAATGGCATCGTAACCACCCTTAATTCATGGTAAACCTGTTACAAAGTCCTTGGCTACATGTTTCCACTTTCACTCCGATATTGATAACGGTTGCAACAATCCTAAAGGTCTCCAATGTTCAGCTTTCACTTGCTGACATGTCAAACATTTAAAGACATATTCAGCCACATCTCTCTTTAAAATGCTCAACATCAATAAATAGTCTTCAAATCATGATAGATCTTGATGGCTTCTAGTTGTATAGTATAGGCTGCAACATGAGCCTCTTCCAAAATCTCATTCCTCAAACCATCTATACCTGACACGTAAACTTAAGATTGATAACTCATTAAACCATCAGTGACATACATAAAGTGATGGGTTTGGCTATGGACACATGCTCAAAATACACAACGGAAAGAAAATTAAAATTTATAACTAAACAACCCAAACATGCATCCACCCATAGATCACCTTGGTGATATTTAACATATAAAAGCACAAAATAAATTATTATTTAGAAAATTACCTTGCCAAGAAATTTCATAATCACAATGGCACTTCCTGTAGCAATCTTACAAACACCACAAGAAGCAAAAACCCTAACCAATCAAGTGTTTGGTCTCCAATGATAGCACACACGATTGCACTTAAACCTTCAACAAATGAGGGAGTTTTTTAACAATACTTTGTGCTAGCAAAGAGGACAACAATTGTCCTTTTCTTCTTTTTTTTTCTTCACCATCTTAGCTGAACCTTTCTCGAAAAATTGCTTCATAAGCAATTTTCTCTTTCACACAAAGGAAGTGGTGGCAAAGAACGAAAACCCTTTTCTTTTTCTGACAAAAACTAGGTTTTCTTCAATTGTAAAAAACTTTCATATGAAATAGTTAAAAGGTGACTTATATAGTTAGGTTAAAATAACTTCAATTTTGCAATTAAGCCCTTAATATTATAACACATTTTAATATTAGGCCCATTACTAATTAAATTCTTTTAATTATCTCCTTAGAAATTAAAATCAAAATTAATTTCCTTTATATTTTGCAATCAAGGCCTTATAATTATAACTATTTATAATTATGTCTAAAACTTAATTAAACTCTTTTAATTAAGTTTATAGAAGTTAATTACCTAGCATGTGATTTAAGTCTAACTTAAATCATCACTTTCCCAATTTGATTCAAATGCAATCATTGTGTGTGACCTATTAGGTTCTAACATGTTAGCAAAGGAATTGATTAATGACTTAATTGATTAATATAAATTTTAATCAATTAATTTATAAT
>NW_018397270.1:1160383-1160617 GCF_002168275.2 Theobroma umbraticum
TGCATCATGGCCACCCAATTGTTAGGAGAGTCAAAGGGTTCTTTGACAACCTTTCAGTGTACAATCTATCAATGTAATTCATTCCTTCATCGTACATCCCATAGATGATAAGAGCTTGGTACAATGTCTACTCTTATTGACCTCCATATTTGTTCCTCAATTATAACATTAGGTTTATAGAGAGTTATGAACCTTTTTCATAATCTCCATTTCGCCTTGGCCAAGGACTTCAAT
>NW_018397270.1:1160627-1161137 GCF_002168275.2 Theobroma umbraticum
TAACCAAGAACTGATAGGATATATCCTTTAAAACACTTGAGGTGGTGATTCCTATCTTAACCAATCATTTGCCTTCACATGCTTCGTACTATACCTAAAAGCATCCTATTTTGGCATCCTTGGTTAGGCACCCATAAAGATGAAATCAAAGCATAGCACTTCATACATAAGACAACTTGGTGTCTCAAGTTTAGGGAGTATTTACACAACTGATACATGAGAAGTGTTGCATAGACACTAGAGTGTATTACCAAATGCACTTTTCATGGCAGGTCATGCTCAATGAACTTGCTCTCCTAGGCAAGCTCTTATATTCTAGTTCTAAATATCTCTATACTTCAATCTATGAGATCAATTGCTTACTTCCAAAGTAAGAAACATAGAATATACTAGTCTTTAAGCATCATTGATGTCCAATATCCATGATTCATTGACCAAAACATTTTGAGATTATACTTTGATGCATAGGAATCTCGTAACTGCAACCCATTACAGTTTCCTTGCAAGGCA
>NW_018397270.1:1161237-1168042 GCF_002168275.2 Theobroma umbraticum
AATTTGATCATTTTGTCATAATCAAAACTATAATAATTTTAAAGCTAACAATATATCGATACATTGGGTAATGTATCATAGAAATCAGCCAGAATGCTCACTGCCCAAAATGTATCAATACATGAGAGAAATTTATTGATATTTTTTCCCCTTGGGTTTTTCTTCAAATCTATCAATACATTTGGACAATGTATCGATAAATGTTCATCTTTATTAAAATCTATTAATACATCCTAAATGTATTGATAGAAAATCCCCTGTACGTTATTATTCATTCTGCTAAGAATATATTGATACATTGGGGAATGTATCAATACATTTTCCCTTATTGGCAGATTTTTTTAGTTTTTTAAACTTCCAAAAATCCACCTTTAACACCTCAAGATCATTCCTAATTAAGTCACAATCCACATAACCACTAAAATTCAAATAAAATCTATAGGATTTATCATATATTTTCAAGAAAATTTTCCTAAGTGTCAATATATATACTCCCATACACTTGGCATATTTAGCATATCATCAAAATCCTTAAGACTCAATATGTTTCATAAATCATTCTTAATTAACTTAATTTACACCAAAAATTATGAATGTTACTCTAACAAACTTGTTAAATCTCACTTCTTAAATTCAAGTTCTCAAAATATGCAAGTAAACAATCCAACAAGCAACAAAATAAAGAGTATTCCCCTCTCATCTCATAAATTTCATTATATACCCATTTTAGGATTCGAATTTGAGACCTCTACGATGAAATCTTAAACTATAATCCATAAGTGTCCCTCAAGGGACATTGAATATAAGTTGTTTATTTTGGCCCAAAGTATACATACATATATATATATGTAAGAGTTGTTTATTAATGATTTTTCACCTTATTTTCTCAATTATTATTCTCTTTTCAAATATTTGGGGAACCACGAAGTTCTCCATAGATAAGGTCAAATTAATACAGCAAAGAAGTTGCTAGAAAGTTCCCGCTTTACGATTTTTGGGCACGTTAATAGAAGTTTCAATGTAGTGAATAAAATTGGTCATCTAGATATGAGCTGCATGTTTACCACACTCCATGCCCTAAGAAAGCAGGTATTATGTTAATTATTTAGTCAAGGATTTGTTTTTTCCTTTTGCACTTCCGAACCGATAATTAGTCAAAGATTCTAACTTTTAGGTGCTTCAGTCTCAGACTAAGATGCAGTTGTTGTGCAGTTTTCCTACTTATATAGTGAAGGGACTTGTATTCTAGATAGTGTCAAGTAGGAGCCACTCGTGTTCTCATGTTCAAGCTCGTATCTTTTACAATGAGGAAAATAAATTAACCAATTGTATCAACCTTAAATTTATGGTAATTACTGTTTATTAAACTTAAAAGAAAGAAGGTCTCAAAAATAGATCAAAGAAAACTTCCATTTGCAATAGGAAGGTGCATTTATCTTGCATATAATGTAGCATTATTTCATTTTTCTTCAAAAGAGAGAAAGAGAGAGAGAGAGAGAGAGGCATACGATTTTTGTATCATGCACTTTATGATGGTTGAAGAATATAAAGCAAATATGGGTGAAGTTGGTAACATCATAATTGCAGGTTAATATGAGAAAAGTTTGGTAGTAGTCCAACCCTAGAATACCCAAAAGGACATGATTAATTGCCATCAAACTAGAGCTGGTCATGGTCATGGTCAGTGGTTAGACCTCCTTATCATATTCCAACTGTTAGAAGATTTGTCAATTATGTAAGGAAAGAAAATTTTAAAACAGATAATACATATATAGAGAGAGAGCAGAAATATCCTGTCATATCAATGTAAAATTAATTAAGTATTTTTAATCATTCCTTTGATAACGAGTAAATTTTAACTAATAAATATATATTAAAAATAGTTTTTTTGATCAATATAATTAGAATATTGAATAGATATAAAACTTTAAGTACATGACCATACAAGTAAATTCCTTTCCATAATTATCCATATACAGAGATGCAGTTTTGATGTTAGATGGAGATGTGGGCTTGCAAATGTTGCCGACTCTTACTTGTGGAAATGCAATATCAGGGAGGGTGGTGAACAAGCACTGAGCAAATCATGTTTAATTGCGACCCCAGTTTGCACATAAAAAGACAAACCAGAACACGGAGACTTGATGGGTTACATCAGCATCATCATCAATCATCAACCATCACAAAAACATGGGAGGGTCCACCGCCACCGTTGGATTTAAATGAAGGAGTCAAAGCTTGACCATTGACTCGACTGGGCCACTCTTCCCGTTTTGACCCTCTGACTTAGTTCATTTATTTCTTCCTTGATGGGGCTGAACTGAATTTTTGTACCCGTTTTGTTAGGGGGAGAGAGCTGTCAGCCTCTGAGAGTAAATAAGGAAGCAGGCATCTCGTGAATCATATCCGTTACAGTCTCTGCAACTCGTTGACTCTCGTAAATGCACTGACTCAGACAGACTCTCACTCCCATCCACACTGTTCTGTCCTTTCTCACTCTGCATGTGCACAATTCCTTTCCTGGATTCCGTAGCTTCTCGCCGAGATAACTTTTGCTTAAAAACTTTTTTCGAGTGCTAGGGCGGAAGAACACGTGAACATTTGTAACAACAACAAAAGGTCAAAGAGAGTCAGACACAGAAAAAGGAAGCAAACGACTGACAGTCTGGCCGTTGCGGTGGTATTTAATAACATTTGCCCAGACCGACCTTTCTACCGTAGCTTATTCTTATCAGGCCACATCACTACTTTTGGTTATTTACATGCCAATTTTATAAAAATAAATAATTACAGATCATTTGTCAAATATTACATGTTTATTATTAAGGTATAATTAAATAAATTCTTATATGAACATGAGGCAACCTTATGGAGCTCAAAAAGATCAGTGTCGGTTCTAGGGTAGTAATTTATAAATCAACAGAACATTATCTTATACACCAGTGATAAATTTTTTAAATTTTCCGAGTGAGTTTATCTGGCTGTCACATTTCCTTTTATGGTCTGTTTAAGGAAGTCCAATTGATTAATATAATTAGTTGCACTAGACAAATGGCAGTTGTATATAAATTTGTTTGTGAAATTCAAAAGCTCCATTGTTGATGTTTGCAATAATAATCCTAAACCAAACCAAAAGATAAGAAGCAAAATTATTAATTAATTGATTAAAAATTAAGAAATAATTAAAACAAGACATCAATCATAAAATAATTAATTTATATAGATAACATTTTATTTCTCTAAAAGAATTACATTTAATCCTCTACCATCGGTGCATAGTACTGACAATCTCCAAGCCCTCTGTGAAGTCCTAAAACTCCAATCGCCGTACCAAAAAAATGTTCCTATTCGCCATCAAATGTTAGGATATTTGCCATCAAATGCCCAATTCCCTATGTTCTTCTGTTGGTATGTAGCCCACTTCATACAACATTGAGCGGATCTTGTCTTGCGTTTTGGGAGGTTAATCCCGCTGGAAGAAAAGGAATAAAATTACGCTTTAATTCTAGTCAATTTTGGATAACAACCCAGGGATAAATACTAAATTTGTTACTATAATACGACTTGGTATTGAATTTTTTCCACTAATTGGTTTCAAGATATCGACCTTTGGACAAGTCATAACAAGGAATTGTTATAATTTCCCTTTTTTTAATGTTTTTCTTATTAATTTTTTAGATTTATATTTGATATAGTGACAATATATATCTTCTATAAATTATCAGGGTGTAAGATGATGTCATTTCACCTAAAAACTAATATCAGGGTATAATTAAATAAATTAATATAATTCTTATATAGATATGAGGCACCCTTATGGACATGTTTTTGGAGTTTAAAAAAAAAAGTCAATGTCGGTTATAGGATAATATTTTAGAAATCAATAAAAAACTATCTCACACACCACAAATTCACAAGCGAATTTATATGAATGTAGCATGTCTTTTTATGGTTTGATTAAGGAAATCAATGAATTAATGTAATTATTAGACAGACAAATGGCAGTTGTTATATAAATTCATTTGTGTAATTCAAAAACTCCATTTTTTGATGTTTAGAATAATAATCCTAGAGCAAACCGAAAGATGAGAAGAAAAATTATTAATTAATTGATTAAAAATGAAGAAATAATTAAAACATGACGTCCATCATAAAATAATTAATCTCTATGCCCTTTGTGAAGTTTCAAGACCAAATCAAAGCTATCCATTCATTGAAAGTGCTACTTCTTTTTGTTGTGATCTGAGACTGGCAGTCCATGCGAAACCCAATGCAAATTCAGGCCTCACCAACCAATTAGGTCCGACTTCTAAACCCTCAGCGGCTCAAAAGTTATGATATTTGCATGGGCGGGCTTTGCTGAGGCCCAACCTTATTTATTTTGTTGGATGTGGCCCACTTCATATAACTTGGAGCTGCCTAGCAGGGAAGCTGATCCCGCTGGGTTCAAACCCAGAGAAAAAACCAAGGGATTAATACTATATTATAACTTGGTATTGAATTTTATTATTTTTATTTTAATCATATTTAATTTTTACTATCAATATGTACGAGTTTATGGAAATATTTATAATTTCCTGTTAACTCTTTTGCCATTCCGGTTGACCATCAAACTTTCTACTCATACCCAAAAAATGCTAAAATAATTTTTCTAAGAGCCCATTTTCGCAAACACATGGACCCCAAATAAAAACTAAAACTCAGCCACTAATTCATATATCATTAAATTTGATCTGTTCTTAGATCCCTTGAGTCGTCCACTTGTCATTGGCAAGCGTTTCTTCGAGAAAATTTTGGTAAGAGTCAACATTCAATGGCACGTCTTATGATTTTAATTTTTCACACAAATTTAATTAGCAACATGTATTTAGACTTTGTTCTCGTAAGAACTAAGACAATTAATTATATCCATTAATAAGATAGTTATTGAATTGAGTATATTTTGATAATTTTATTGAGTGAAATTAACAAGTAAAGCTCTTCTTACAGCTCAACAAGGTACTAATTGAAACAAAAAAAAAAACCAAATTAGAAGATGTTGTGAAAAAAGTTAAAATTATAAAGAATGTGAGTAAAATTTACTCTAAAAAACTAATCATTACCCCTTCCTCCATAAACAAAAACTTCCTTCATACAAACATCCTTTTTCTTGCACAAACATAACTATTTTCTATAATAAAAATTGGAAAACAACTTTAGAAAATGAAAAGAATTTAAATGGAGAATGGAAAATAAAAATAAATTAAAATAGTTTGAATTATTAGATTTGGGTCGTGAGTGAGGTGAAAATTGGTATTAACAAAAAAATGCATATTAATTTCTAACCCCATCAATAGATTTTTCAGCAAAAGCAAATAGACCATTTGAAAATTGATACTTACATCAGAAGTTTTTGACAATTCAATGCTTGGTTCTTCCTACAATTTCAATTTTAATAATTTATTATTATGATACAAAAAAAAAAAAAAAAGAGCTTGGAAATACCTTTAAGTGGCACCAGTGTTATATCCTACCAAGATACTACATTTTTACAAAGATATGTACTTTCAATTTATTTAATTTTCTAACCCGCGATGAGTCATGGAAAAATAATTGTGCTAACAAGCAAGGCAACAAAAGCTAATATGCTTACCTAGCCTCCAACCCTTTTTTTATAAGGTATCTTTTTGGTCCCAGAACTTCCAATTGTTTCTGTCTGATCCTCAACCCTAATATATGAATCTATTTTAATCCACTCCGTCCATGTGGCATTTTTTTTTCTTTTATATGAAATTTCAAAATATGCAACAATGTGCCACGTGAATGCTTACGTGTCAATTTCATTAGTTTCAATGGAAAATAAAACCATATAGTAAGGTTAAGGAGCAAATTGGTACAATTTGAAGTTCAAGAAATCAAAATGACACCTTATAATAAGTTGAGGGACTGCGGTTGCATTTAACTCCTTGCTTACCACTCATAAGTCACCTGAAGCATTTGTTTACAGAAGAGCATCCCCTACACTAGAAACCTGCTAGAATTTATAATAGGATAGTTAATAGGACAATAATCATGAAGTTCAATGATAAAGCAACAGAGGAAAGAAGAAAAAAGGACAGCATTATGATACAAGTGTAACATCTATGTTCATGGTAGTAAATAGACAAGGTTCATAAGCTGATGATAAATTACCAAAAACAAAAAGGAATAATTTGCTCATGGCTTCAAAACATTTATGGAAAACAAAAAGAAGCAAGAATTGTAGCTGCAAAGTCCTTATCCAGAGGGATATGAGTAGCAATAGCAATAAAAAAGTGAAAAAGATATGACAATAATCTTAAAAAGAGCCAACTATATTGAATATGAATTTAGCACCTACCTAGATATCTACTAAGATTACCTTTTCGATTTTGCAGTATCCAGCTCGAACCAATAACAACAACACACCAAATCAGAATAGTTATTTGGACTCATTCTCAGAAAGCTGTCTTCTTAGATCCTTAAGAGCATCAACAACTTCAGAATTGAGATTGTGCTTTAACAATTTACCTTGAAAAGAACTAGACCTGTAAAAGGAAGAAGATGAATCAAAAACATTTTGTATCAAAGCTGCACAACACACTTCATCAAACAATCACCCAACATCCACACTCTAAGTTGAATCTTGAGCCAATTATTGCTCTAACTTTGGTACGTTCAACTAGCATAATTTAGGCTGTTATTCTTAACTTTAGAGAGTAACAGACATGAATCACTTTGTTCCTTTCCAGGTGTAAAGTTTTTACTTACCTCTGTTTTCAATATACCATGAAATTTCAAAAAAAAA
>NW_018397270.1:1168142-1171567 GCF_002168275.2 Theobroma umbraticum
GGACTCCTTGTTGCGATAAAATCTTTAAAACTCTAATGGCCCTGTGTCTAAGCTTTTTGACCCTTACTTCTTTCCAATCTAGATTCCATTCTCCTTGTTTCAATCATTCTAGCCACATCTACCACTACCGCATAGGAAGCAAACCTTTGGGTGTTAAAAACTCTCAATAGTGACTCTATTAGTTCCCTAATAAATCTCTTGATCCTCTTTTGCTTAGTTAGGACCAAGTCAAAAACATATCTAGAAAGTTCGATGAATCAAATATCATACTCTGTCACTATCTTGTTCGAATTCTGTACTAATGTTTCAAACTCTTGTGCCTCAATGTCTCTTATGCTCTTAGATAAGAAGTGATCTAGAAAAGCTTGGATAAATACCTCCCATGTTATCAAAGCTAACCTTGATAGCTCACTTCTCTTTAGAAAGATAAACCATATTTTGGCCATATATTTTAGTCTAAATCCCACCAATTCCACTAACAGGTATAAAAAGCATCCCAAAGCAGAACAGATACATTCCATATCTTCCAAAATTCTTTATGGATCTTCTTTTACATTTGAATCGGTAAAAGACAAAGGCTTAAGCTTCATAAAATCTACCAAGGTAACCATAATAGCGTCTTTCAAATGTTCATATTGAGGCATGTAGTCTGGATCTTGCAAACTAGAATCAACCAATTCCTCAGATTGTCTTACCTCTATTGCGAAACTTAGCACACTCATTAGCCAAACTTTGTAGCCCTACAGCCAGATCCTCTGAGGTGACACCTTCTCCTATAAGGTAGTCATCCTCAACTTCCATATTCTCATCACCCATATACATGCAACTGGGTTCCATATTTTAAGCACATCACACTGTTCTATTTCTACCATGACTCCTTAACATGGACATCCACGGTTGTTCCATAGGCTCTTCGGGGGCATATTGCTCTCTTGTGGCCCTTAAGGTAGCTCTCGTCTTAGGGCGGCATCCTATACCAAGATAAAGCAACACCATATTCAAAAATTTTCAAAGTTCGTCATCCAACAAGGGTTAGTTACTAAGAACTTAGGAATTTATTTAGCCTTTCGCTCATAAATTGTGCTGCAATCACAAACCATGAACAAGACTTTACTCTAATCCTGACACTCCGCTGACAGACATAAAATGACCTAAGACACTCTAAAACCTAAGCTTTGATATTAACTTTGTCATGACCTAAACCTAGGGGTCCATGATTGACGTATAAGTCCGACAGCAAAGTGCGTGAGACCCAAGCAAGCCTTGGAATTCCAAATCATTTAAACATAGCCAAGGGTTTCCAAACTCATATATTCATATAATATTTAAACTCAAATAATAAACGTTGCCCCTTGGCACATAATTTGTACACAATATTTAATACACTATCCATAAAGCCATACATTGGCCAACTATGCAGGTTTATACTTAACAACCCTTAATACAAGTTTGAATGGCACATCATGCTTACGTGAATAACCACTGAACCAAACTCCAAAGACAGTAGTTCTTGACAGACTCAACAAAGTGGACATGTCAAAATGAAGACTTACCAGATGCTCAAATTGGTCTATCAATGGATGACCTTTACCACACAGTCTTATGGCTTATTTATCTGCACATGGTACGAAATGGGTGAGTCATCTAATACTCAGTAAGGGGTGCAGATAAATCAAACATATATATATATATTAGACTAATATATATATATATAATGCATTATCAGTACAACCAAATATTTTGATAAGCATCTCCAATGTTAAAGGCATATAAAACATCCCTAAGAGTTTCCATAAATAATGCATCACTAGACTTATCTCTAAAGCCAAATCAATGTGAATATCCATTGGCACACACTAGTTGCCAGGGTATCTTATCAATTTCAAATCATTTTTATCTAAGCCTATTCGAGGTTATGTCATATCAATCACAAATCATATCATAATCGTGGAATGGTCCTTCCCTAGACATCATCAAATCACACGCTGTGGCTAACATGCAAAGTCAAATCATGCTTAAGGCTAAAATACTGGTGAAGAATCAAATCATGCGCATGCTGAAGCAACGAGCGCAGAATCAAAGTCATTATCCAGAATAACCTCCCAACAGATAACATCACTTGAAGTATTCTCAAATAGGGTGGCATTAAAGCAAAGTCATCATCTAGAGTAATCTCAACGAATGGCATCAAAGCACTACATGTGGGAATCATACCCAGGACTAATACCACCATACTTGTAGGCATAGAACAAAGTCACAGGGAATAGGACTCCACTAAACCTCAAATCAAATCAACATTTAGAACCCATTCCTCAGACAAAATACAAATCCACAAACGAGGCCATTATGTCTTTGATAATCCCATATGTCCACATCAAATTACAAGTCATATTTAATAAGCTTCAATCATTTATAGGCTTGATACGGTTTTAAGTGCCCTTAAATTTCTAAGACATCAAATGTTCAAACTCTTTGAAAATCATTCATCTTGAGTAATCTACTCCTAAACTTTCATCATAGTCACTACACTTCCTAATCTAGGTTCACACAATATAGGCCATTATATGGCTTGCACTAAAGCACACAACATAACACATAATCACATATTTTTTTCTCTAACCTAGACATGTTCATCTATGCCTACATATATATTCTAGTACCATGCTAGTGCATTTATTTTGCATCATGTATCACGTGCATTTTAATTAAACCCACACATAGTGACAGTCGAAGGCGCCCCCATAGCCAAGTTCCAATCCTTGGCCTCCAATCATCTTTCAGCACACCCACAAATTAATTATCTCTAACTTCCTTTTAAACACATCAAAACATCACAAAAATATTTATTTCCTAGCTTTCAAAAATATCTAGCTTTTCAAAAATAACTAAATTCTTAGCAATCCATTATACAAGCTCAAATCCTTCAACAATGAGCTAAACCCAAACCTTAAAAGCTGTATTGCACCAATCTAAGCTCCAAGTTCTAACAAATCTAGGGGGACTCACCAAAACTAGAATAAATCAAATTTCTTGATTATTAGTTGATAAAATTCAATATCAATCAGTACAAAAGTGTAATCTTACCTCTAGAGGAGTTTCCCGAGCTCCAATCCACTCTAAATGACTCCAAAAATACATTGGGGGTTTAGGGCTTTTGAAGTGGTAGAAAGAGAAAAGGGTTTACAGTTTCTTTGAAATGGGTGAATAGCCCAAAATCTTTTTTATTTTTGCCAATACCTAGTAATGTATCGATACACTTATACTATTTTCAACCAAATATATGTTGGTGTCAAATAAATGTGCTAGAGGGGGGGTGAATAACACTCTTTGGCTCTCACAAGATTTGACCTTTATTTGTGGACAAGTTTAAGTTTAATGATGGGAAGTTAAATGCAAGATAAGGAATAATCTAACAAGGAATGAAA
>NW_018397270.1:1171667-1172033 GCF_002168275.2 Theobroma umbraticum
ACAAATTCATGCAGTTATTTCTTGAATTTCATCACATTGAAGCAAAGATTAGGAGGAAGAAGCTTGCACACAAATTTGCAATTCTTTAAAATGAAAAACAAAATGAGAGAAAGAATTCACAGTCTCTCTCTTTCAGAAGGGTGGCTTAAGATACAAAGAAGAAGCACATAGGCTGTCCAAGGTTAAGAGAAAAATCATAGTTTAGAGAAGAAATTTGATATACATATGCGCCTTTCCTGTAGTTTAGAATACAGTTTGTCTTTTGCAAAGCACATTCCAGGTAAATCAAGAAATATATTGCAAAACCTACTCGATAGAAAACTGAATGGAACTTACACATGTATAAGAGTCATAGATGAGCTGAAA
>NW_018397270.1:1172055-1172208 GCF_002168275.2 Theobroma umbraticum
AGAGTTTATTCTTCCCGAAATGGCTGTGGATGATGGAGAACATCATTATTATAACGAGAATCGAACCATCACAAGAAAAGCATCTAAATAAAAGTAAACTACAAAGAAATTTGGCATACAAGTGTTTGGTATGAATCAACATGTCAAGCCCTG
>NW_018397270.1:1172437-1172577 GCF_002168275.2 Theobroma umbraticum
TGCAGGCAATATAGGCCAGCATGAAAGAAGTACTCCAATTAAAAGAGGTAAAAAGTATAAAAAGTAGAAATAGTGAAGCCAAAACATTACACAACTAAGAATCATGGAGTCTAAAACCAAAGTTTTATTGGATACCAATC
>NW_018397270.1:1172587-1172780 GCF_002168275.2 Theobroma umbraticum
CACTTAGTAGTCATACATGGCAAATCACCAGAATCCAAATGGAATTGCATGTTTGTTAGTCACTGCAGGGGAATAAGCATTAAAAGTTAAATTCTTACAGGAACCTCAGCTGCGATAGAGATCCTATTGAATCGGGAATTGGACCATTGAAACCACAACCAACCAAGATTCTGCGATATTATATAAAGAAATG
>NW_018397270.1:1172988-1173207 GCF_002168275.2 Theobroma umbraticum
TTTGCTTCCAGGTGATGCTTTGGCAGGAAATAGATCTACTTACAAGTTTGTTAGCTTCTTTAAATTCCCAATCGATGTTGGAAGAGATCCTGTGAGACCATTGTTGTAGGATAGATCCCTGAAAAGAGAAGCCACAACAAAGATGTTATAATAACTATGGTAACTATTGCCTCTAACTAAAAAATGATAAATTATTAATTGAAAGAAATTAAAGAAACA
>NW_018397270.1:1173307-1173658 GCF_002168275.2 Theobroma umbraticum
AGTACTTGTATCGTCATATTTATACGTAGAAAGTTCCTTTAGGTCATGTCCCATGAGATCCCCAGTGGACCCTCTACACATTACTATGTGCTTGTTTGACCTGACTTTTTTTCAGCTTATCTATCTCTTAAAAGCAAAAGCCAAACCAAACATAAATTTTGAAAAGCTCTTAAAATTTTTTTTTAAAAAAAGAGCGTTAGGAAAAGCTCCTATCAAGAGCTTTTTCTTCTCTTTTTTTAAAAATACAAGAAAATTTTTATTTTGTTTCAAAAATATTCTCATCTATTAAAAATAATTACAATATAATTCTCTCAAAAACAAATACCCTTTACGATAATTTTAACTAAAATT
>NW_018397270.1:1173668-1193438 GCF_002168275.2 Theobroma umbraticum
GTTAGAAAAAAGCTAGGCCAAACAAGCTCTTTGCAGACAAAATGGGTTATAGATCTCTCAGAAATGACCAATATGCCATTAGTTTATCGTTACAGGCGTATGTGAAGGAGATAAGGCCACATGAATTATGATTTAAGACTTAGGCTTATCCTTCAACATGATATTATATTTGCCTAATGTGCCATTTAGAACCTAGAATATGTTACTCAATACTATTTAATTATGACAACGTTTTGAGATCCCCTATCAGTGAATAAGAAGAAATTTATGCAAAACATAAGTTCAGTTAGTTGTACGGCAATTTCAAAATGCAGTACATAAACTGAAGAAATGGCATGCAATTTTTTTTATTTCTTAGGTGTAGGGTTTTACAAGCTTTCATTCCAATTAGAGAACACCTTTGTTCTTGAAGCATCCTCTCAAACTCCTTCTGTGAAGCATTAATCTACACATAATTATAGAGGAACAATTAATAAAAATGACAGTTTACAAACAATACTTCAGGAAAAAGAGGTTACACAAGGATAACAATCAGTCATATCATCGATGTCATATACAAACAACGCTTCGATAAAAAAGGGCTACATCAAGGATAACAATGTGTCATAACATGGATGCTTATCTCTTAATTCAATGAAATCAGATAAATTGTACAGGCAATTATATTAACACCAAGCTGCACTTATCAATAATAACCCTTTTTAACCAAGACCAAGCTTGAACATTTGGCCATGTCTCTAGAGAGGTTTTTAATTGTTGATAAACTATAGTGATGTTTAGTCTACGGTAGGGACAAAACTAAGGAAAAAAAGGAAGGTCTTATTATATCATAAAACGAGAAGTGCCTTGTCTTATTTACCATCCATAAGGACAGGATGAAAAGAGCATTGCTAATTGAAATTAAAACAAAACAAATCCAGTGAACAATTAGCATTGCCACTATCCTCAGAATTATAATAAGGGAAATTGGCTAAAATATATAAGTAGCTCAATGCTTCAATCCTCATTAACTAATACAAGGCTAAAACTATCATGATGTTTTAAAAAGTAAACTTACTATTTCAGTTGCATGAATTTAATACTTTTTGTTTGCATAAGATGCCTCTGTCTCTCTCTCACTTGCCAAAGTGCTAACCATCAGCACATGCTAAGTGAAAAGTTGTTACCCGTTTATTTCAAGTTATTTGTTAGCTATTTATCATCTTGGTGTGATTAGGATTTATGTATTATTTATGTAATCAATTTAGAATCTATTTATTATTTGTTTATGAGTCATCAGATAGGATGAGATATTATCACTATGTGTAATAATATCAATTAATTTTATAATTTTTTGAGTTGTTCACTATATCTAAAGACTAAACTCTTTAGTTTTGCATGTTGAATTTGGATAAATATGCCAACGTTTAGTTTCCTTGGAAAGCCGTTATTTTCACTTTCTTCCTTTGTATCTCATACACATGATGCGGTGGAAAATTGCTTAAGCTTTTTATTTTAGTAAGCTTATTTTAATCAAGGTTACACTTGGCAGTTGTATTGTCATTAGGGTTTTAGGGTATAGCTTTTAAATACAATGTTGTTTTAGGTTTAAATTAGATTTTGGATGATGGATGTTTGAGATTTTAAGTATATTGATTTTCTTCCTTTATTAATCCTTTTTGGTTTTCTCACCTAGTTCTTCTCTTTCTCCCCTAATTTCCTCTGTTCCTTTCTAATTGCTTTTGTCTAGTTCTAATTTTCTCTCTAAATTTTTATTTTCTATCTCTTTCCCCCGTTTTACATCAATTTGGCATTAGAGCTCTAAAATGGCTTTTACTATTCGTCTATCCTCTCGATCAATAAATAAAAAAAAAATCCATCTAGGCTTGTTTATGGAGAGCAAAAAAAAGAAATTCCAAAATACAAAAGTGCCCAAACAACGAGAAAACTAGATTCCCCCCATTGACCATCCAATCACCAATATTTGTTGCCACTAGCTCTGCCGGTCTCTCATCGATAATTCCATTAAGTGTCATCACCGTTAGCCTCACCATGCATCAGAAAAGAATTTAAGAAAAACCAAAACTATGAAGCTAGATATGTTGCTATCTATCCACTGAATAGAGGCACAACCACCATTGTCACTAGCTACAAATGGTCTTGCAGGTGAAGTTTCATACACAAAAGCCATTGCACATGCTAGGTTAGGTTGTCGCCATTAAGGGTTAGGGCACGTTTCGCACACTAGACTGCACCACCAAATGCCATTTCACCAACCATTATCATGTCAGCATCCACATTTGCGCCATGCAACATGAAACATCAAGAATTTTTAGACCCTTCTTTGCTAATTTTGACCTTTGGATTCCAAATTTGAAGTCCAATTTGAGAGGTTCTGTAACACCCCGTACCCTCATTTAGAAATTGATAAGAGTCTATTGATGAGCAAAAAGGTTATTTGACGTAAGCCTAAGTGTCAGAGAACGGTGATAGGTAAAAAAAATATTTTTAAATAAAATAATATTTTTATGAATAAAATATTATTAAAATATTAATATTTTATTTATTAGTGAGATTAGTTAAAAAAGAAGATTATCTAAGTGGGGAGAAGAAGAAAAGAAGAATACCGAAGAAAAATGAGGTTAGCGAGACTCACGTGTCTTTATTAAAGGGAGCACAAGCGAGTAAGTATATATTTAAATATTATGATGACACGTTGATGGGGTGCAAACCTTATAGTATATTTATACACACATCAAGAAAGGAAATAGAAAAAAATTAAAATTTAAGAAGTGATGGGAAGACTTAATAAAAAGGATGAGAACTTAGGAGGGTTAAATGGTAATTTTACTATTTAGATTGGTAAAAGCTTACAAAGGAAGCTTTGACTTTTGTTTTTCTTTTTCTCTCTCTCCATGGCCGGCCAAACATGTGAGAGCTTGTTGGGAATTGTGCACAAAGAAAGAAAAGAAAGGATGGGAGAAGGAAAAAAGAATAGACGAGATTTTACTACTTGTTGACTAAGTGAAAAGCTTTGAATTTTTCTCTTGACTTTTGTTTCCTTTCCATTCCACATGACCGGCCAAGTGGTGCCAACTCTTATTATTTTTCACTTTATTCACATTTACATGTCACCAAAAATTTCGCTATTTAAATAATATAATATAATACAATAAAATGAATAACATATCATTTTACTCATTATATCCAATAATTATATTTCTTTTCTCTCTCCCATTTAAACTTAACCTATATCTCATATGATGTAACCTGTTCTTGTATCAAAATTATTTTAATATTATTTTATTTTAAAATTTTTCACTTGTCTTATCAAGTTTCAAAGTGTCTTACTTTGCCCTAATTCACTTCAAATCCACCTTTTAACTCCACTAACTCATTTTTAATAAGATATTATTATTTTATTATTTTATTTCAAAATATTCCTTTCATCCTTCACCACTCTTTAGCACTTCAATTAGCTTCAATTGACCTTTGTCTTATAGATAAGGTTATATGGGCTACTACACCAAGGTATGGGGTGTTACAACTCAAACTTCTGATGCCTTTGATTTAAAATCTTCTTCCCAAAATGTTTTAGCCTCAATTTTCCCTAAAGAAGAATGAATGGCTAAACCACTAAAATGGAGTCTTAGAAGGTAAAATGGACTCGATGGAGCATGCAATATCTATTATAAATCAAAAGTTAAACAAATAGTAAAGAGATTGGATAAATGTACGGTGGGGGAGGAGGCTGAACCCATAAATTGACTAAAATGTGCTCACAACTCTATATAGTAAAGGTATTCCTCCCACTCCAGGAACAAACTTAGGGAATGGTTGAGTCCTTAGACAAGCTGTTAAAGTAGAATTAAAGAACCCTAAGATCCTCCAAAGTCCAAGGGTGAAGTTGATTGTGATGGAAAATTTGTAGATGCCCATCTAGTCTTAAGCATGCATATCATTCTAGTGAATCTTTTAGGACTAGTAAAGATTATGACACTGAAAGAAATTTTCAGCAAGATAGCTTACATGATAAGGGTGATAGGAATTTCCTTAAGCATCGAGAGGGCCATAGGCATTTTCTTAGGCAACATGAGGATTACCCTAAGTATGGTACACTTTGTTAAGGATGATATGCATTATCATGTGTATTCTGATGCTCACAAGTCAGACAAGGTTGACCTATGATCTTTTGATGAAAAGATTGGCTAGAGTTGAAGAACTATTATGAATGTTGTCAGGTGAGTAATATAGAAAAAGTGCAGTTTGCTATAATAAAATTGGTAGGTGCAGCCAAGAATGGAATGGTGTCCAATAGGCACTGGAAAATTTAGGTGACCCTCCAATTACTCAATGGATTGTCAAGAGACAAAAGTTGAAAGAGATGCACTTACCTCCCTATCATAAAAGTAAATTGTATCACCAACTTTTAAACCTTAGACAAACTACTATTGTGTCTAGTTACATGAACAAGTTTGATGAACTTATGCTTAGGGTGCAAATATTTGAAGAAACTTTTTCACATAGTTCGAAGATTTATTCATGGGCGTAGAGAGGAGATTAGGGAGGCTGTAGAGTTGTCTACTTCAGATTGTTGAGATGAAGGTTACCATAGTGTCTTAGTTGCCAAGAGATATACAAGGACTATTACATAGGTTTTCTAAACAATTTTGATAGCCACGATCAATCTAGAGGAGTCTTATTTTCAAAGCTTAAAAATAATAGCACTACTAAGAATAAGGAATTTTCTTCTCGAAATTCTAGTTGTTGTAGTTCTAAGGCATCGAATAGCTCTTCAGTTCAGAGTTTTTGATGTCATGGTAAAGGTCACATAGCTTTAAAATGTCAACAACAAGCCTTATTTGTAGAACAAGACTTTGAGGAACCCTTAAAGGGAAATGTTCAAATAGTTTGAGGATGAAGATGACCTAGGAAAGGATGGTAATGCCCACCTAATTACCTTGATGATGGGTGATGTGAATGTTAGAGATTGATTATAGGGTGGCGGTGGCAATGAGATCATCAATATTGGTACTATACCTACTAAGTGTACAAGTGAATTCCCTTTTTGGGGTTTTATGATGGAAATGGAGAATTGTAATTATGGTTTGAAGTCAGCTATTACAGGGATTAACCCTAAGTTCGCTCATAAATTTCTAGACAAAAGTTCATTTTATTGCCTAACTAATAATCAATCCCACATGCTTCTTGATTTTATTCTTCCACATGACACTTTTCTTTTTAATCATTTGAAATTCTTTTATAAATGTATTTTTGATATCCATGCTAGGATTAGACAAAATTTTTACAAATTATATAGATTTAAATTTTACTATGGACATGCATAGTGATACTAAGAAATTTGCTGCTATTGATGATGTCCTGGTTCGCATCACTCTTGAACATTTGCTTGACTATTTAATTAAATCGGTTGCCAAATCCATTTACCCTTATTTCTTCATCCCACAACTTGGACTTATTGCATATTTATTTGCTTTCCTCAATCAATTGAATGTTAATAATGTTTCTCATGTGGAAAATGCATTACTTGAGCAGGATGCTTTTAAGCCTTTTGCTTTATCTGCTAGTCTTCCTACAAGCATTCTACTCATGACAATGATTCTTTTTCATGCATTTGTTGATTCTTATCTAGACAACTATCACTTATCTTCTTCATTGGAAAGGCAGCTTATGTTTGCTATCGATGATGTCATGGTTTGCATCACTCTTGAACTTTTGCTTGACTATTTAATTAAATTGAGTGCCAAATCCATTTACCTTTATTTCTTCATCCCACAACTTGGACTTATTGCATATTTATTCGCTTTCCTCAATCTATTGAATGTTAATAATGTTTTTCATGAAGAAAATGCATTACTTGAGCAAGATGCTTTTAAGCCTTTTGCTCTATCTGCTAGTCTTCCTATAGGCATTTTACTAATGGCAATGATTCTTTGTTATTCATTTGTTGCTTCGATTCTAGACAACTATCACTTATCTTCTTCATTAGAAAGAAGCTTATGTTTCCTATTTATGGATTTCACGAAGCAAAATAAAGTTTCCATTCCAACAATTCGTAGTCAAGTTCTTTCAACCGAGGGTGAATGATGGAGTATCGGTTAGGCTCTTTATTTTTTTTATGGGTATTTTAATCAGGGCTATATTTGGCATTTGCATTGTTATGAGGGTTTTAGGGTGGAGCTTATAAATTCAATGTTATTTGTGGATTTAATTAGCTTTTAGATGATGAATATTTGACTTTTTGAGATGTTAATTATTGTGATTTTCTCCTTTTACTGATTGTTTTAGGTTTTCACCCCTAGTTCTCCTCTGATTTCTTTCTATTCCTCCCAAATTGTTTCTATCTCTTTTTTGCTTTCCCTCTAAATTTCTATTTTCTATCTCTTTCCCCTACTTCTTTTGCACCAGTTGGTCAATATGGAAAACCACATACTTGCCAAGTTAGAAAACGTTGTCAACTAGATGAGAAACTATCTGCTTCCTTGATATTACATCTAGAGCAAGTGAGCTCTTTCTAAAAGTTTGATCAAGATGATCAATATGAAGAGATGAAAGTCTTTGTTGAGTCAAGCAGTAGAAGGAGGCCATCCTCAATTACAATTAGTTGAAAACTTCAAGGAAATGGCAAATTTTCCAAGCTTACCACAACTTCAACTACTAGACGACAAAATTCCTACAAAGAAAAAGAGTGGTCTTTTGTGTGTCATCTTATAGGCATAAATATGTTCAAAAAGTACCACGTGAAAACATGTGGAGGGCTTATGATTATGCTTCATCAATAAAACCTTCAAGGTGATAGGGAACAAGAGAAAAGTTTCTAGGTGCCACATGGACATGGTCCATTACATGGATGAATTTCAAAGAACCAAGGAAGACTTCAAGAGATGATTCCATGATTTCCAACATTGAGGACACAACCATTCTAAGAGGTAAAAATTTTTCTGTTTATATCTTGTTATTAGTTAGATATTTATTACCTTTATGTGATTAGGATTTATGTAGGGTAACTAAAATTTATTTATTGTTTCTTCATGATTTATCAATAAGGATGAGATATTTTCAACTAGTTGATATCATCAATTAATTTTATTATTTTTTGAGGGTATTAGCCCTATGTAAAGACTAAAGTCTTTTGTTAAATTTTGTAATTTAAATTCTTTGAAATTCCTTAGAGTAAAAAGAGTTTCCCAAGAAAACTCTTATTTTCACTTTCTTCCTATTTATTCGTTACACATTAGAAGCACTCTAGGATGGTATCATAAAATTAACAAATTAATGAGCAACCATTCCCCTTCCATCACGGTTGATAGTTTTGGTTTAGTATTGCTAACCTATTTCACAAGGAACAAACAAGGACAAAGTAACTAGTTAACAAGTACAGGAACAATGCTCATGATAAGATAAATTAAGTTTTGTAAGAGCCACATGCTGATAAATAAGTTAAATACAGATATCCATTTTGTGTGGAATACATAATGCAGCATGTGATTTAATTACTATGCCTCACCTCAGAAACCAATGCCTTGGAGCTCCAAATAAAGGCTCCCTGAATATAACCATCTATGTAAATAAGTCCAACGCACAATGAATAATTTAGTAGACCATAATCAAACCATTGCCAAAAATAAGAGGAAGTAACTATCACTATTTTTCAATTGTTTAAGATAGAAAGTGAAACTTATGGCTAATGATAATCACATGTTGGGTCGCCACAAAGCAAATTGAAAAAAGCACATAGTTAAGTGGCAGCCTTTTAATTGCCAAAAGAGGCAGAATAGCAAGATATTTCTAAATAGCTAACAGTTAAGTGGCACTTTTCTAAATACAAGTAGTCATAGTTCTAGGAATTTTCTACTTATAAGTAGCATCTACCATCATGCAAAAACTGGGATACCAAAATTGATTAAAGTGAAAACTTTCTTTCGTGGAAAATAAAAATTAAAAGAAGAAACTTGCAAGTTGCAATAAAATTTGTGTAAAACTAAGCTCAACAACTAACATGGAAATAAGTAATGAAGTTTGGCCATAAAAATTTGCATCAATTGAAAAATGGAATAGAAAGTTAGAGGAGCTGGAAAAAGAGTTAACAAATGTCAGGCATATGAAAGAGGGTTATAATCTCAATTGAATAGCAAAATTGATTAAAATGAAAACTTTCTTTCATGGAAAATAAAAATTAAAGGAAGAAACTTGCAAGTTGCAATAAAATTTGTGCAAAACTAAGCTCAACAACTAACATGGAAATAAGTAATGAAGTTTGGACATAAAAATTTGCATCAATTGAAAAATGGAATAAAAAGTTAGAGGAGTTGGAAAAAGAGTTAACGAATGTCAGGCATATGATAGAAGGTTATAATCTCAATCGAATAGCAAAGTGGTGGAAAGAAAAGAATTAAAGAGTTTGGTGACCACAGAAATGGAGAAAAGCACATTATACGTATGTGTAAGATTTGTAGTCTTGACAAACTCGTCATTTTATATGTTTCTTTTAAATGTTGAAAGTCTCATATCGTCTTTTTGGTACACTGAAAGTCCATATTTCAACATATGTTTATCGTTGCACTAATGAGAGTTGCAAATGTCACTCTCTTACTATTCTGTTTTCAAAACTTTGCCAGATATTCTGCAAACAATAAAAAGTACCATAACATATGCATAAAAAATAATACACTTGTGAATAACTTCTTTTGTTATATTTATCTTCACTCTCTCTTAGTGTTTAGTGCATGTAAACACATTTGCAAGGGTTTTCTATACAAGGGCAAAGCGTAAAGACTGGGAATTTCTCTCTTCCAGAACTTCAAATGTACTAGACTTTCGATCACTATATTTAGAATTTTATTAGAGATGCATCAAAATCCCTTCCCAAGGAAATCCTCTGCTCCAAAATGTAGATGATTTTTTATTAACTATTAATTTATTAATTTACATTTATTCCTAAGCATGTCTTATCAGAATTAGATCTTGGATTTAGTTTAACCTCACAATGAGTGGGAAGGTTCTTTGGTTAAGTCCAATTTACAGGATGTTGTAAAGAGTTAGACCTTGTGGCTCAATATGAAGTTAAATAATTTCCTTCCCATCTTTCCCATGGTCCTTCCTTAACCATTTCCCTTTTCCTCTATTTTCCTTCTACCAATTATCAACTACACAGCTAGTCAAGAATAAGCAGACATCTTGGTGGCAATAACCACTCACTGTTGAAATTAAAAGATCACTCTGTTTCTCCTCCTTGGTTAGTCATTCCTCATACAAAATTATGGATTCACCACTAAGGATAGGGAGAGTGCCACGAAGATCAGTAGCAAAGTGAATGAGAGGTCAAGCCAAAGCAAGAGGACCTTGATAGTGAGAAAATGAGGGAAGAGTAAAGGAGAAAGTGGGGGAAAGGGAACAAGGCAAGTTGCCATCGTGTTGGATCTGGTCTTTGGCAACCATATCAACAACCAACTATGACTCTGGAAAGGAGGCTAGGGAAGCAAAAAGAGATAGAGCAGGGAAGAAAAAAAAATGGGAAAATGGAAAAATAGGAAATAAAACGAGTTTTTTTTTCAAAAAAAAAGTTAACAATAAATTAGATTAAAAAAACGCTTGATTATTTACTTTTACAGCTTAATCTAATTTTCCTTTTCTTCCTACTCACTTTATTTTTATTTTCTCTTAATCTAATATTTTATAGTAATAGTTATAATTTGGGTATTTTAATATAATATGTTTCTTTATCAATAAAAATAATTCTAACATAATTAACTCATCATTGTTGCAAATAAGATTGGCATTTTTTGATTTTGTAGTTAGAAAGAGGTAATAATGAAAGAGATGATATAATTAATTAAATAATACTTACACAATTTTTAAGAAAAAAAGATTTTATAAATAAATACTAAAAACATTTTGTATCAATTAACATGATAATAACAAATTAAAAACATACACCCTTTTTTCCAAATAGATTGTCCACCTTTATCCATAGATACCTATTGCTTTAAACACCTACAACTTTTCCCATATTTTATATGATTGTGATGAATTAATTTGTATGTTACAAGGTAAAAGAAAACAATTGGTGCTTTGTAACTTGGGGCTTGTTATTAAAATTCAAATACTTTATAATTTTAATGAAGACAACAATGAGAGATATTAAAAATAGCACTAATTATAATTAATTGTAGGATAAAACCCCCTTGAGGTTTCACTCTAATTCATTTTTGGTCCATTACTATTGAAAATGGACATTCCGTCCCAAAACCCTAAACACTGTTAATGAATTTTATAAAATGACTAAAATGCCCATGACACTTTATTCTTTCCATTTCCTTTACGTGATTAAAGTAATCTTTTCATTATTGTCTTCAAAATATTCAAAAAGTCAATATTTTAAAATTATTACCTTTATTAATTTTTATTATAATTGTAATATTCTTCAATTTACCATTATTCCTTTTTTTTTTTAACAGTTTCTTTTTTTATTAAATAAGTGATGCAACATGAAGCAAAAGCACCATTTTAGTACAATTATGGTAGAAGCATATAAAAGTTAAAAAATATAAAATATTACATATATAACCAAACTTTGATCTATAAATACATTATATTGAATATTTTATAATAACATTATAATATATAAGTCTTTCAAAAAAAACATTATAATATATAAGTATAGTGAAAATGGAAAAATATTTACAATTTTTATATAATATAATATAGCATTATATAAATTCTTTTGGAATTAAAATATTATATTATTTTCAAATAATATTTTAGTAATATTCAAAATTACACTAAATAAAATCATAAATATACAAATAAATTATATCAATTCATATTAAAGATATAATGTCTAAAATATATTCTTACAACAATATTGTAACTTATAATATAAACTCATAGAAAAAGTAGATATATAAAGAAATAATGTATTCAATATAACATAATATTACAATAACATAATAAAACAACTTGAAATATAAAAAACTATGATATGACTTTTATATTTTATGAATGCCATTTTATTATATTTAAAATAATATCATATTATAATATTTTCAAAATTAAAGTATTAAACTATATGTTATAAAGATATTAATAAATTAAATATTACATTAAACATACAACATAACATTCCCAACAATATATGATGTTGTTACGTCATAGTAATTAAAATATATAAGATAATTTCAAATACTTTTCAATAACATATTATTATATCTTTAAAAACGTTGTCTATAAATCTAATATTATTTTTCTTGTAATATTTAAACATTATATTACATATACAAACATTTTAATGTTTGACTTATTATTATTACTTAGTCATTTTGCAATTTAAAGTCCATTTGTTTTGAAGCAAAATATTTTTCGAAAAACATTTTCAAGAGTCAATACTTGTTTGAGAAATAGAAAATTGATTCCAAATGTAAAACATTTTATAAGTCAATGGGAACATTTTATTATAAATGAAATATTTAAGTGAAAATATTTTAAGTTTAAACAACAATATTTAACTTAAAATTTTTTTAACTTAAAATATTAATATTTAAATTATTTAACACAATTAAAATTAAAAAAATATATATTTTTTAATAAAATAATTCAATACAATAAAATTTTTATTATAAATTGAATAAATCTTACTATAATTATAATAAAAAATATTTCAATAATCGTCATTTGATGAATATACATTTACAAGTATAGATTTAAACCTTACTAATAGTTATAATAAAAAATATTTTAATGACCGTCATTTAATGGATACATATTTATAAGTATACGTTTTGGATATCTTACACAATTGATGAATATTTATATTTTTATAGTTTTATGGTAAAAAAAGTGATATGGTGAAAATTTTTGAAAATCGGAGTTTATTTTCATTACAGATATAGTTAAATGCTTTGAGAAATATCATTATTGATTTTGTTCATTTTCATATTCATTCCTAATTATAATCCCAAATTAACGAAAACTAAATGTCAACATTGTTTTGTAATCAACTCCTATATCTCATTTTAACACCCAAATAACTCTATGATCCAAACAATAGAAAATATTTTCGATTGTTTATCCAATAAAAAACATTAAATTTTAGGGTCTGTTTGTTCTAAGCTAAACTATTGTCCAAAAAAAGTTTTCAAGACTTATACTTATTTGAAAGATAAAAAATTTATTTCAAATGTAAAATATTTTACGAGTCAATGGAAAAATAGCCCATGGACCACAAAAAATGTCTTATGTCTCTAAGGAGCATAACACATTTTCCAAACAGCAAAAAAAAATAAAACCTTTATACTAAGTCTAGGAATATAAATCCAATGAATATTAATATTTAACTTAAAATATTAAAAATATAGTTAACTTAAAAAAATTTTTAACTTAAAATATTAATATTTAAATTATTAAAATTAAAAAATATTTTTTAATGAAACCATTCAATGCAATTATATTTTTATATATAAATTGAATAAATCTTACCAATTATTATAATAAAAAATATTGCAATGATCATCATTTGATGAATACATATAACTATAGATTTTGGATGTCTTACACAATTGATAAATATTGATATTTTTATAGTAAACACATAAATATAGGTTTTAGATGTCTTATACTATTGATAAATATTAATATTTTTATAATGAATACACATAAATATAGATTTTGGATGTTTTACACAATTGATAAATATTGATATTTTTATAGTGTTATGGTAAAAAAGTGATGAGATACAAATTTTTTTGAAAATTAAAACTTTAATTATAAACTAGCATTGTGTAAGAGTCAAGGAACATATGAATGATTAAATTGCACTAATCATTAAATAAAATACTTAGATATGAGCATGTTTAACTAGTAGTCATAAACACCCATTAATTAGATCCAAACCCGTTAATCGGATCCAAACAACTTAATTGCTGTAAAATATTTTTCACCAAAGGAAGATAATTTACTCAAGGAAAACATTGCGGTTCTATAGTACTACTGACAATAAGGGAGCAAAAATGATATACACCCACATGCATACAAAAGACTGTGAGGCAATTAACAGAATTTACTACCAAGTTGACAGGTCATGCATCCATCTAGCTTCCACTATTTCAATCTTATGGTCAACAACAATTGTTAACGCATGCCTCAAAGCCTATAACCTAGCAACTATGATTTCACAAGTTAGAAAAAGTCTGACTAAGGTAAAAGGCAAGGATCTAATCATTGTTTGAAACCTCATGATTAAGGAAAAGATAACAGAATTGATAGAGAAATTCATTAACTTAGAAGGGATAGAAGAATTAACAAAGGAAGATCATACTGAGAAATAGAAGAATTCAAAAATAAAAAACACATACGTGGGAGACCGCAAGTCCACACATTTAACGAGAAAGTCCAAAAAGATCAAACCCACACCTAGAAGCCTCCAAACTTAAGCAACCCACATGTCAACTAAAAGCCTCCAAACTCAACCAACCCATATGTCAATCAACTGTAGCTCCACACAGTACAAAATTATCACTCCACATGACGCAAAGATAAAGCACTGGCTTCCTTTTATATATAGTTATAGATACGTGGTTAAATATTTTTAAAAAATATTATTATTAATTTTACCCATTTCATATCCATTCATTATTTTCATCCCAAATTAGTGAATCAAATGACACCATTGCTTACTCCACTATTGATGGCAGAAAATATTTTCCATGATCCAAACAATAAAAAATGTTTTCAATGGTTTATCCAAACAATAGAAAACATTAAATTTTCCTATAAAATATTTTACAGTAAAAAAACTTTTCCTCAACAAGTTATTTTTTGGGTACCAAGCGGACCCCTCTTGTAAAGTATTTTACACACAAAATTTTCCCCCAGCAAGTCATTTTTCGGTTACCAAACGATTATATATTGTTTAAAGGAAACATACAGAACAAAACTTTTCATAGATAATATAACATAATAAAATATCACACTGATATTTAGAGTGTTCTATAATCACGAGATTATTCATTACTTAATTGTTAATAAACTATTTCTATACTGAATTATTTATTTTTCAACAACTTTATTATATTTTTCAAAATCACATACCAAACATATTTCTATTTTCAATTATTGGAAAACAAAAAAAAAAGAAAAGAAAAATTAAACGAAACACAAAACCTAAATAGGAAACCTCACCAGATGAACCTTAAATTATCTGTCTACCTCAAATTAAAATCCAATTCCTATCCCTTACTCTATTACTCATAAGACCCCAATTCCTATCCCTTACTCTATTACTCCTAAGACCCAAATAGTGTTTCCCACTATAGATTTAGGAAAATCCTTGCTTCCAAGTAACCATTTATGTTTACTTTAAATTCTTCAACGGTTAAAATGTTGTTAGAACTCAAAATACAATAAATATACTTTCTAAAACTCTTCTGTGAAAACTTATACATCTAAAACACAAGCATAAAAAAATTTTCAATATCCCTACAAGTAAGAATCGAAGCAATTATAAATAATAAGAAAAGTGAAATATATGCGACATGACTTTAGTATGCAATGTAACCAACAAGGATCAAGACAATCAGGCAGCCATTTGATTTTTATAACAATAATTTTCTTACTTTGAGCAAGTATTTTGGTTTTTCCACCTATGTGCTTTATTGACTAATCAACCCATTTTTTTTTCTAATACTTCATGGTAAATGATAAATGAGGATGAAGGATTCTTTTTACATCACTTCATCATTAAGGATACCAAAGGAGATGAACTCCAACTATCATTAATAGCACCTCCTTATTTATCACAAAGTAAGCATCCCCCTTATAGTTCCTACATGTAAAATTTAATATCTGGCCAAAAGAATGGTGGACGAATGCTCGTACACTTAGGTTTATAATATCTAACTTGAAGGATAGTGAAAAAAGATGTCTTTTGATATTCACTGGTCAATGTGTGATTCATCCTTTTAGGTGTGACTCTAACGAACCCTAGCAGTGAACTAGTATGATGTGCCATACTACTTGAGTGACTCCATAAGGTCCTGTAATCTCTCCAAAGTTATTGTAATTGCTACAGTTTGGTCAGACTTCAATTTCCTTTACCTAATGTGCTACTCAATTGTCGAGTTTAGTGTCACAAGTCAAGTGGCAATAACTTAGTTAATGAAATTATATACTCAAAAACATTATAAGGCATCCTGACTATTAAGCAGAATTCAAAATTTATCCGCTAAGACAATATGAGCACAATAGTAGAAATTAGCATCAGACGATTAATAGCCTGGCAGAATGTCATGATCACTACAATAGAATAATTTCCTGATCAGAAGGAAAATGCTTACCGCTCCATATGCCGCTTGCTGCTGATAATGATCAGAAGTCACGACCCAAACTTTGGGGCATCCATCCTCCTTCAGGGCTACTACCTGTTTTACATATGAGATGCCATGCTAGAAATCAATAACAACAAGAAGAAATATTACTTCGGATGATACACAAAGATGTATACTGAAGGTGTCAAGCAAAACAGTTTGCAAAACATATGCTGTAGAAAATAATTTACAAAGCTGACTAGGCTGACTCTGCTAAATGCAAAACTGAAACTGTCCCCTAATATTGTGCTATTCAATGCAAAAAGTTTACCAGAGGGGCAGCATCTTTATTTAATATGAAACTCTCAAATACTCCCCAACACATTCCAAAGCGTACATACACAATACTCCTGAACACATTTTAACCAAGGAGGCTTCAAATATTAAGATGTGGTGGTCTTTTATATAGTTTAAGGAAACACCTAGAAGGATATGCTGCATGTCCAACCAATTTTGGTGATACTTGTACAATCCCTTCATGATATATATTGCAGTTTCTTGAGCAAATCAAAAAACTGGTTTTATAGCTTTTTTTTTTTTTGGCCAAGAACATAATTTTATAGTTTAAAATAACTTATCATCAAACAAGAAGGCAAAGTAAAATTATCTCCATAATGTGAAGGGAAAAAAATACATAATGAGGCATATTGAAATCCAATCCTTCTATATATAAAACTAAAGATGCTACATTAACAGAAAAGGAACAATTCACCATTCTCAGCTTGTTGTCATCTCTTACCTCCTTTTCAATCCATGCATCAGCACAAGATTCTCCTGAGTAAACTACATCAATGCTGAAAGTTGTAAATTATTAACATCACACATTAAAGTTGAATTTTATCAACAGCAAGGAAATTCAATTATATAAATAAGTGACTTTTGAATATAAAGTATTTAAGACCATGCTACCATTATAAGGCATGTTATGTGCATACTATGACTCATTATGGAAGTCTCATGCAGTTGACTGCTATCAATATCAAGCATTTGACTCTTCATGTTACCTTTTTCTTTTTGCTAAACTTAACTTCTGCAAAAGATACATTGTCCTATGTTCTAAGCATTTCATGCAAAAGCTATAGAAACCACTAACATATCACATGCACATTACATTGAATCATAGGCCATACCCAATGCCTGACTTGTCATACTAAAACAAATACAGAGGAAAAAGATTAGCATAACCAATAGCAGAGATATATGACTGCTAACTGATCAATGACTGAATGTCAAATTCCTTAAGTTGAATGGCTGAGTATCACCTCCGTCACATGAGTTACTGCAAGTTCAAGTTTTTGAGTTGTCTCAATATCTCTTTTAAAGAAAAAACAAGAAAAAGGTGGAGTTATGCATACAATTTCAGCTTTAAGGAGGAGTATGAATTCTTGTACAGCATCTGACATGATGTAAATGAAAATGAAATATGGGTAGACCCAATACATGATGTAAAGCATCTGACATGCCAATGTTTGAATAGGATTAGTATAGGACAAATTGTACAATAAATTAAAAAAATATTTTGCTAGGAGTCTGAAGTAAACCAGAAGGAAAGGTAAACTAACTGAGGATAAACTTAAAAAGTTAGCAAGCATGCAGAATTGTGGATTTAGCAACAAAGAAATTCATCATCATTCAAGCATGGTGTTTTCAGCAAGATCAAATAAGTAGAAAACAACATATGCAGGCCTAATTTACAAAAATAACCAGAATGAAGTTTTCCAGTAGAAACAAGCAAGTACATCATTGCAATTATAATGGTTCAGATAATAGCTCACCTAGCTCTGTCAATAAATAACAATTCATCCATATGTAAGGGGAAGATTCACTGGTTTATCAAAACCAGACCTGGCAATTTGTGTTGTTGTGTCATAATCATGTCGTGTTTAAGTAGAGTATTACCAGTTAAATGGGTAAACGCAAACACGACATGATTAATTAACCAGGTCAAAATTCCAAACAAGTACACAGATATGTTTATTACACATGTTAGACAACATGACATGATTAACTCGATTGATGAACACAAATATGACATGTAAAACCCATTTAAACACGATTAACCTGTTTAAATAAATATCAAAAATGGATTAAACAAGTCATATTATAGGAATTGACACAATACCATGACTAATTAAACGGGCTAAAGGTGTCAAGTTAAGCGGGTTTAACCCATTTAAGACACACAATTGCCAAGCCTTACACATGTCAACACGTTTAAAACACAAAATATGGTAACCCTAAATCAAAACTTGCTTAACTCCATATCGTTCCCATGTAGCGTTAACAGGTCGTGTCCAAAATTGTCAAGTCTAGTCAAAACAAGCAAGTTTAAGCATAAATAATATATAAATATATACATATATATATATATTTTCTTGGTCAAGAACATAAAGAATAAAAAAAGATGGAAATTATTTTAGACAATAACAGAATCAGAATTATACAGTACCCAGCAAAATTTTCCTTGTGTGTAGGAAGTCCAGACATCATGGCATCAAACACAACAACCACTTTAACCTCTGAAAATATTTCAGAAATAACAGCGTTAGGACATTAAATCAGAAAACAACAATGGATGCACAAAAACATCTGTTATTAATCAAGTAACTCTATATTCAGATCCAAGATTAAGTTTCAATTCTAACAAACTTGATTAACACCTTAATAAGTTATAAGGTACTGAAGCACAAAGGTGAGATCATTATCATTTTCTAATTGGTGCATATATTAACTTTTGCTACATGTTTAGATAGTTTTTTTCTTTTTTTTGAAAATTATACGTGTTTAGATAGTTAAGCATCATGATCATGCAGAGAATTCCAAGGGGTAATAAGAAGTAAAGCATATACAAAATATTTATAAGCATTCCACTCAGGCCTGCCCAAAGGGTTTATAGGAAACTGATACAACCATAACTTCAGACAAGTAATGGAAGATACAAAGTACAAACCTCTAAGCATACTAAAATTTACAAGCTCATCTATTAGTTTTTGGCGTGCAATGTCAAGCCTTCCTTTCATAAAATGCTTCTTCAGCTTCATCCAATAGCCACATACATTGTAACCATCAACGAGCAAGACAGGGACTGCATCGTCTAAACCCTGGTTGGTACTGTAAAAACTTTTAGCACCAAGAAGCTGAAAAGTGGATTGATTCAAAAATGACCATAGAAAGAAACCAAGACAGTGCTTACTAATAAAGAGTTGTTGTAGGATCACGATAAAGTTCTGTATCATCTGGAGGGTCCTCCTTTTGCACCTTCTTTCTCCTGTAACTAGTAGCAGGCTTAGGTGCACTAGATTTCCTCTTTTGATATTCCTACGAGATTTTTCTCAGATAAGATAAAAGGATACAGAATAAATAGCAGCATACATATCTTAGAAGCAAACCAATGACATACCTTCCACAACTTTAAAAACTGCAAGTTTTGTTTGACATTGGATGTGATTCTTGGAGCAGCTGATTCGGGACCCTATCAATGGTAACCTTGTCAGAGGCAGTCTAAAATGGATGGCAAAGGTCCCAAGAAATGTAAAGAAATAAAATAATCTGAATAATTTGGAGAAAAATTCACCATATCTATTTAGCTCAAATAGTGGACGACTTGATTTACTCAAAACATTTTTTCCCAAATTGTTTTGGTCGGTAAGACTTAACAGTTCTTGAATTAGTTGATATACAACGAGAGAAGTATCTCTCTCTCCATCAAAGCCCGTATAATTTATTAAATGCTCTATATGATATGGGTATTGTGCAACCAAAATTGGTGGCATATAATTTGATAGTTCTGTGCTCTCGATACACAAATACTAACAAACAAGCGAGTTAAAAGGAGAAAAAGCGTGGTGAAAAGTGATTCACGTATCCTGACAATAGAAATAAACACTCAATTCACAAGGAGGTGTATTTGCGTATGATTTGTTTGGCCACACTAGTGATGGTAAACGAAACCCATTAATCCAAAGAGAGAGAAGAAAAGGAGTAGCACTGGGAATTAGAGCTGAAACAAAGAGAGAGAACAAAGGAACCATTGGAGTAAATGGAAAAACCTTATCGGGAGGAGGAGAAGGGGACTTATTGCTTTTGCCCATGAGGATGACAGTCATGCGCTTACAGTATGCAGAGGAGTAGCAACAATCTGGTAGCGTGATGCTTCTCATGTCCAAAGGGAGACCATAAATGACCCACTAGCTGATTAGCTCCGTTTCCTTTCTCATTTCGGTTTTTGTAGTAACTGAGTGAAAACTGGCAAATTGCAGATTGATTTGCAAACGGGCAGTGTAGGCGGGTTCGGATCGGTCTGTTTCGGTTTCAGTCTTTCTAAGCTTGCGCTCATTCCACTGTAGATTTATTTTGGCTCGTATAAATCGAATATTAAGAATTAATTAATAAATTTAAAATATGAAAATAT
>NW_018397270.1:1193538-1196462 GCF_002168275.2 Theobroma umbraticum
AGGATTGCTCTCTTTGGTTGCTCCTTCTGCTCTCTTCTTCTGACGATAAGCATAAATCCCAGTGAGCAGTAATAGTAAAAGCAGCACTGAAGCACCAGCTGCTGCTCCTATTTTGATGGCAATGTTAGATTTTTTTGCGTTGGCACGTTCATCTGGATGAAAACAAACACGCATAGAAAAAGATGAACCGAAATAAACAGAGAAATTTACAAATTTATTTTACTTCTATTCTATAAGCATTACCAGCAAAGTGCTCATATTCATCACCACCAAAAACATAAGGTCCAAAGAGCTCTTTAGGAGGCTTGAAAGTCTGGCTGCTAAATACAAATGCAATCATAGAAATTCCAGTTCTATTGAAACTCTCTTGGCCATATGGAAATACAGCAAGGTCCAATACAAGCAGATATTCAAATGAAGCCCTCTTTGGATAACTTAGTGAAACAGAATCCACAGGAAGTTGATGGGACCGGAAGAACTGCATCAAAGATTGCTCTAGTTCTTTATATCGAGATGAATTTCCAAAGTCTGAGAAGAGAAGGCCTCTGAATTTTAGTGTTCCTGTATACGGATATGCACATCTGCATGAGGGGCTGGAAATTTGTCCTGGACTGCATGAAATTGGCTGACAGGTCTGTGAAGGGGGAGTTGAATACGAAGGCGAGGAATTTGATGGGGGAAGTTCGCAGTAAGTGCTTCTTGTTTCTGTCGCCGTACATACTGGATTGTCCACAAGTCTGCAGAAATTGGTAGAAAGAGCTTCAGTGATGTTTAGAACATTAATAATTTTAACATTAACTAAATGTATCTGCGGCAATTTAACTTACAACGAGTATGGGAATCCAAGCCTACTCATTCAGCAAAATAGAAAGGGAAAAACATGTCCAGAAAGATGTTAAAAGTATTCTGGATTACATTATGTCAAATTTGTATGTTCTGCCTCTGTCATTGAAACCAGTAATGTCATTGTCCTGCAAATCTATGGTTTTCAGCTGGTTGCTAAAGCTTGGCCCAATGTCCAAGGTACCATTAAGTCGGTTGCCTTTTAGTACCCTATCAACAAAATAACAGCAAAAGGGGTCAAAAATCTAACTATCATATCCAGATTGTGACAACTATGTGACTTCTTTTATTTGGATCCACATTTCCAGAACAATTGGTGCTACATAAGGTCAAGCTCACTCACACTGTCTGCAAATTTGGAAGCTCAAAGAATGTGGCAGGAACTTGACCTTGAAGTCGTGTATGTTCCATCATTCTGCCAAACAAATAAATTGATTATTCTCCCGTCTACATAAAAATACCTGTGAGAAAGAAGATATACAGACAGAAGTACTTATGATATTAAAGAATGATGGTCCTAGACTAAGTCGAATGCTAGAAAATGGACTTTGGTTCTACAGTTATAACAGTTATGATATTTAAATGTTCAGTTTAATTTCATGTTCCTATGTTGGTACAGAAGGAATAGGAGAGAGAGAGAGGAAAATACAATGTTGTTAAGGCTGGCAGGGCTGGAAACCATGAAGGAACATCTGCTAAATCAAAATTATTATCACTCAAGTTTCTGCAGGATCATGTAAGAGAACCAAGATTAGTTATGACAATAAAATCGTGTATGGCTACTAAACAAGATAGCTATGATGAGCAGAATTTCACTTGGATACACACAAAAATACACAAGGAACAATGAATAAGAAAACAGGGGCAACCAAATGTAGTTTGAGAAGACTAAAGAATCATTATATTGTGGGTAGAGTTACTAAAGCATTTCTTACTTACAAGGTGTTCAACCTGTCCATGCCGGTAAGGTTAGGCAGAGGTCCAGTCAGTTTATTGTTGGACAAAAACCTGAAAATCAACACCAAATGCTCTTCATTAAGAGAAGATAATAGTTCCTTTCCCTCCTAGAAAAACAAATGCAGAAGACTATCAGCCTTTTCTGTTCATAGCTTACAGATCTTGAACACTTGTAAGATTGTTGAGATTCAGTGGAAGATGCCCATCTAGTGAATTGTTGTCAAAGCGTCTGTAGCCAAAACAATAAATTCATCTCTCAGCATCGAAAACCCTGTAGAAATTCACTTACAGCAAAAACTTCAACAAGAGTTCACTTCAGTACTTGATCTAGATACTCACACCACTTCTAGAGTTTGCACAAGTCCAAGGGTGGAAGGAAGAGTTCCAGTAAGTTGGTTGCTTTCAAATAGCCTACCAGAGAGAGAAGAAAACGAAATGTAACAAATCTACAAAAATTCATGCTGTTATTTCTTGAATTTCATCACATTAAAGCAAAGATTAGGAGGAGGAGCTTGCAAACAAATTTGCAATTCTTTAAAATAAAAAATAAAACGAGAGAAAGAATTCAGAGACTCTCTCTTTCAGAAGGGTGGCTTAAGATACAAAGAGAAGCACCCTCTTATACAGGCTGTTGAAGGTTAAGAGAAAAATCATTATTTAGAGAAGAAATTCGTGATATGTCTGCGCCTTTCCTGTAGTTTAGAATACAATGTGTCTTTTGCAAAGCACATTCCAGGTAAGTCAAGAAATATATTGCAAAACCTACTTGATAGAAAACTGAATGAAACTTACAAATGTATAAGAGTCATATCTGACTTGAAAAGTTGTGATGGAATTGGGCCAGAGAGTTTATTCTTCCCGAAATGGCTGTGGTTGATGGAGAACATCATTACTATGAGAAGAATATAACCATTGCAAGAAAAGCATCTAAATAAACGTAAACTACAAAGAAATTCGGCATACAAGTGCTTGGTATGAATCAACATGTCAAGCCCTGGCGTAGATCCATCTGAAACTGGAATTGGTCCTTCTAGCTGGTTATCGGCCAGATCTAACCAAAGAAGATTTGATAGATTACCAATGGACGGTGGAATACGTCCAGTGAAGCCATTAGAATTTAGGGA
>NW_018397270.1:1196472-1196848 GCF_002168275.2 Theobroma umbraticum
ATATAGGCCAGCATGAAAGAAGTACTCTGATTAAAAGAGGTAAAAGCATAAAAAGTAGAAATAATGAAGCCAAAACATTATACAACACACGATCATGGAGCCTGAAACTGAAGTTTTATTGGATACTAATGTAATGACCTTCACTTAATAGTCATTCATCGCAAGTCACCAGAATCTAAATGGAATTGCATGTTTGTTAGTCACTGCAGGGAATAAGCATTAAAGGTCAAATTCTTACAGGTACTTCAGCTGCAGTAGAGATCCTATTGCATCGGGAATTGGACCATTGAAACCACAACCAACCAAGATTCTGCGATATTTTATAAAGAAAAGAGGTCATTTAAGGGAATTGCAGAACAAATTTGCTTCCAGGTGA
>NW_018397270.1:1196858-1197288 GCF_002168275.2 Theobroma umbraticum
GGAAATAGATCTACTTACAAGTTTATTAGATTCTTTAAATTCCCAATCGATGTTGGAAGAGATCCTGTGAGACCTTTGTTGTAGGATAGATCCCTGAAAAGGAAGCCACATCAGAGATGTTATACTAACTATGGTAACGATTGCCTCTAACTAAAAAATGATAAATTATTTATTGAAAGAAACGAATTCTTTTTTATTTATAGCTCTACTAGAATTAACATATCCCTTGTATTCAAAGAGCAAACCTTTAGATACCTGAACATTGAAGTCTCCCGAGAACAATGATAACAAATAAAAATAATTTAAAAAGAAGAAGAAAAGGATACACAAGTGCTGCTATACTCAAAAGCTAACATTTACATGTTGAAAAGAAAACAAAAAAGGTTTAGAAGGATGGTTCAGACAAACTAGCTGCAAAATGACCTCCATG
>NW_018397270.1:1197298-1198162 GCF_002168275.2 Theobroma umbraticum
GGAGACAGTGGGCAAAAGGACCTACACTTGCTGTAATTCAGATAAGGTCGAAATGTCTCCCGACAGCTGTCCTCCTAACTTCATGCTTGGCAATATTCTGAAATAGTTAATTGTTAGATAAAATCCCGAAGCTGGAAGAACCAAACTAAGCAATCTTTCATGCATATCAAAAGGTAGAAGCACCAACAACTTACATTGAGGTCACACGTAAACCAGTGCAACCAATTCCAACCCAGCCATCACCACAAGGGTCCTTACCCGCCCAACTGGAAGGTACATTTTCCCAGTCAGCCACGAGAGATTTTAGAGCAGTACCTGCAGAAGCATTGGTCAAAAGTTTCCCTTGATCAGAAATCAAAGCTGAATTCTGAGGTAGCGTTTCCATATCATTTAAAATAAATTGTCATGAAAGGAATACAAATGGATTTAGCCCTTTAATTTGACAGGTATAGGCACCTTCTGATAGTGGATTTCTTTAAAGGATTGACCCCAGACCAAATAACTAATAGCTACAAGCATTTTAGAGTCAAGATGATGAGACCATCCTGATAAAATTAGAAGAATTCCTCTTTCAAAAGACTTGACTAGCTTTCAGTATTCAGTTCTGAGGAGGCAAGTTCACTTTTGTGAACACAGGAAGGATAATATTGATATTTAGAGAAATAAAGGTAGATCACTTATTCTCAGCTCAACTTAACTACTAATATACATGTTGTATGTGAGAATGTGCAATCTTCAAGCACATATCATATTTGCAATAAGTTAAGAAACTTAGATAGCATTTTTATAAGCAACCATATTTTCTCCAAAGTTAAGCTAAAGAATAACAAAATTATAATAAAGGAAAACAAGAAAAGTAATAAT
>NW_018397270.1:1198172-1198371 GCF_002168275.2 Theobroma umbraticum
CTTACAATCACCAGCATCAGTTGTAGCTGCTATGATATAGATTTGAATAAAAACAACTAGCAAAAGTGACCAAATGGCTGAATCCATTAGTGAGATAAACCAAAGGTGTCAGATTCTGGAGTTGAAGACCTCACAAGTATTTCTGTTGTGTTTCTAATTTTGCATAAAACAGAGTACCCATTTGACATCAACCAGCGAC
>NW_018397270.1:1198471-1199570 GCF_002168275.2 Theobroma umbraticum
GGCCCACCCAAACTGTTCATTTGACCTGAATATTGTTCCAACAGTAGGAATAGTGTACCAACAGGTTGAAAGGCTTGGAAACACACTAGAGGCACCTTTAAAGAGCTGTTGGAGTATGGGGACATGGGTTTCAAATTTTTCCCCTCGAGGGCAAAGGGCTATTGAAAAGGGGAGCCCTTTATATAAAGGACATCGAACCACCCTTTTGTAAATGGGTTAGGCTATTGAGAGAAAGCTTAAGGCTTTGTAAATTTATAGACATTGTATTAGGAAGCTAGTAATTGCGAATACACACTTCCTTTGCCATCCTTTATTGTGCTTTACTTTTCTGCACTTTGCTTTCCTTTGTTGACTGAGCCTTTCTTGAGCATGATCTGTACCCTTCAATGGAAAGGCCATTTAGGCTAATTTTGGTTGTGGTGAGGGTCAAGGGTTGTCCACGAGTGTTCTTAAGCAGACACCCTTTAACACTTAAGTTGCGTTTGGTATGAGGGAAGTGGGAGCACATTCCCTGCAATGTGTCCAATTAAATTACATTGCAGTGTTTGTTTTGTAACAGACCACTACAATGTAAGATTGCAATGCAATCACATTACAGCCAAGGGATGTAATGTGATTGCAATACAAAATCAATGCAATCACATTACATTGCACTCTACAATGTTCTTAAAGACAATTTTACCCTTCAACTTTATTACCTTATTAAAAATATTTTATAATGTTATAATTAAAATAAAAAAGATTAAAATAAAATATATAATATAAGAATAAAAAATTAAAATAAAATAAAATATAAAAAATTAACATTTATATAATATAGGTAAAACAAATTAAAATAAAACATATAATATAAAAAATATATTAAAAAAATAAAAATAAAATATATAAGATTATAATAATAAATGAAAATAAAATATATGACATTAAAAATATATTTAAGATATGATATTATATAAAAATTAATAATATAAATATAAATATAAATATATTAAACTTGTATTTTAATAATTATGGGTAATTTTGAAGATTAATATTATATTTCCAGTAAAGTACTTGTAAACCAAATACTGCAATGTTATCTTCCCTGCATTTTAATCAT
>NW_018397270.1:1199670-1199819 GCF_002168275.2 Theobroma umbraticum
AGGATATGTCTCAAAGGATGAAAATGAAATTTGACAAGTATTGAAAAGATTACAGTGTAGTGCTTACATTAAGAGCTATTCTTGACCCAAGGATAAAGCTTGATTTTTTAAAATTTTGCTATTCTAAGATTGATGCTTCTACTTGTCAT
>NW_018397270.1:1199845-1221005 GCF_002168275.2 Theobroma umbraticum
GTTGTACGAGCTCTTTGAACAATATGCAAGCAACACTTGTGCATCAAGTACATCTTCTCACTCAATGAGTAATTTGCCTAAGTCGGAGGGGAAACTAAACCCAAGGGATCAAAGATCTTTAGAGTAAGTTTTGTATCTTTGCTTATTCTTATTACATGAAGAATTTATGTTAGTTTATTTATGTTTTGATATTTTTTTTTTTGCCTATGTATTTAAAAATTGTAGGAGTTCAAAATGTTTCAAAATGAAATAATTTCTATTGCTGGAAAGTCTGAGTTAGATGTTTATTTAGATGAGGCAAAGCTTGATTATGAAGTGTTTGAAGACTTGGATGTACTTAATTATTGGAAGGACAATGCTAAGCGCTTTCCTGATCTTTCTGTTATGGCACGAGATGTATTGAGCATTCTGATTGCTACGGTAGTATCAGAGTCTACTTTTAGTATCGGTGGTCATGTTCTCACCAAGTTTAGAAGTTCCCTCCGTCATGAAAATATTTAAATGCTTGTCTGCATGAAAAATTGGTTGCATGGCTTTTCTTTAGCTACTGATGGTATTGTTCATTTTATATATTTCAATGTCTTTAATCTTTACTTATTAAATTAATAATTTTAGTTAAAATTCAAACTCATTATATCTTTTTTTTTATGGCAATGAATATTAGATGATAATGATGAGGACTTGGAGACATCATTGCTGTCCAAAGAAGACTCAAATGTTTTGATTGAGGATGAAAATTGAGAAGAACATAAATTAGTCTTGAAGTTTATAAATATTTGATTATGTATTTATGTAGTTATGTTGATGGGATTGTAGTTTGTGTAATTGTGTTAAAGATTGAAATTTTATTTATGTTTGGTGTAATATATTTGCTTATTTATATATGGTGTATTTTATTTGTTTGTAACATGTTTTTATTATTTAATTTATGGACTAAATCATGGCATAGTTTTATTGATAAAGAGTAAAAATAAATTTTTTTTGAAAAAAATGGGCTAGCCTAGCCCAACCCATGGGCTAGTAAAGGTGGGCTGGGTTGAAGATTTAATAACCCATATAAAAAATGGGCTGGCCCGGCTTAACCCATATTTTTTCAGCCCATAAGGGTTGTGGCTAGGATGGACTCGGCTAGCCCATATTGACAGGTCTAAGGACAAATGAGTGGTTCATGAAAAGAGAAATATAAAGGATCATGCACGTTTTCGTTAGTTTTAGGGAGAGAAGATGTTTTCATTGTTGAACTCATCGATTTTTTGAATGAATTTATTAGTTTCATTCTATCCTTTCAACATGCCTATTAATGTTTAAGCTCATCGAAAAGAGCTTTCGATTGTCTTTGATTGCACAATCGGCTACGTGTGTGGCTGAAACGAGTTTTCTTATTTTATTTTACCGTTCGATGTAGAACTATCTTTCCCAAGTCTTTTACCCATTGTTTGCATATATGGTATCGAGCCGATAAGGTATTTTTTTCTTTTTCTGAAATCTCTTGCATTGATTTTTATTTTCATTTTATCTTGCTTTTTTATTCCATTGTTTTAGCCTTTCAGTACATCTTGCTTTCTTGACTCAATTGTTTGTTCTTTCTGCCTTTTCTTGTAGGGTTTTTTGTGGGTGCATTTTGAATTGTGTTGGTGTGGGTTAGCTTTCGAATATCATTGTTCTACATTTCTGTTGTTGTCTTTTGAGAATTCTCTTTTGTGTTTGGTGGTAATGTTCCAATCTAGGGTTATAGTCTAGCAGTTAATACTTTAATTTTGAGTGTATATTTGGTTTTGACTCTTTTGCCCAAAACAACGAATTTTGTTTGATTATTCTTAATGTTTACTAAATGTAGTTTACAAAGTTAGAGAACAAATTTGCTTTTATTATGCCTTAGGTTTTTTGAAATGTGTTTACAAAGAATATGTTATTGCTAACTGATAACTCTATTATATAGAGTTATCTTGTGCACTTTTGGAATCTAAAATTGAGTTAAGTCCTTTAGTTTTAAGTAATCTATTGATAATTTTATGCTTAGTAGTAGTAATTTAATTTATATAATGGCATTTATCATTTATGCTATGTTAATCAATTTCTTGTTAAAATTCCTCATTTCTGTTTCTAATTAATTGATTTTTTAATATTGAAGGATGTGCAAGTACTTAGAACTTAAATGGCAAAGGATGGTGCAAGTAGCTTAATAAAGGCCTTACTGCAATATTTTAGCCTAACTCTAGCTACAGAACTCTAATCGGCATGATTCTTGAACTAACGAAAAGTTAAGAGGAAGAGCTACAAATTTGATGTTTAGCACATCACTTAGTTCGAAAGGGATCATGGTGAAAAATGTGGAGGAAGTTGACTAACTGTACTATACTATAGTCAATTTTTACATAAGCTTCGGCACCTAGGTGCTAAATGCACTATCCAGCATGTTAAAACAAGCCATAAAACAAAACCTTGGGTGTCTAGGTGCCAACCTTGAGGCACCTAGATGCCGACACATAATTCTACACATTTTTTGCCATTCGATTTTATATCAAATAACCATCAAAGGGGTATAAATACAATCATTTTTTAGGGCTAAAGGGGAGCATTTGGAGGAGCAACTTCAGAGGCAAAAGGGAGCTTTCCACAAAGAGAAAAGAAAAGGAAAAAGCTTGAAAAAGCTATACCAAAAGAGTTTTCTCTCACTAGCTTTATTTTTCTCTCTTTAAAACTCCTAGTATAAATGCTTAGTTTTGCTTAAATTTGTTATGGGTTGTTGAAATGTTAAGCTAAACTTTTCTTTCTAGGATTATGGTGGATATTACTATATAGTTTAATTGCTTGATTGACTATTACTTATTTTTATAAAATATTTAGTGTTTATTCAATTTTGTACTTATTTCTCATTTTATTGACTGATCACCAATAGGATGTGTATAGGTTTTTAAATAATACTTGACAAAGTTAGTCTAAAAAGACCATAGTTTGGGTAGTATATGATCATTGCAAGCAGGAATTAGTTGGATGATTTGCTGATAGGGTAGACATACACCTATTAATCATATACAGTCAATTTATAGGATTTATACTTAAGGAATTTAGCTTAATTAATTAGCTATAGACATATAGAGAATTAAATTAAGTTATGCCATAGTACAATAGCTAGATGGAGAATCATACATGCTTAAGGATCCTAGGCTAGCATTAGTTTTCCATAAAAGTAGATAATTAGTCAATCTTAAGTCCAAATGAAGCATTAATTGAAACCATAATCCTAAGTACTTCCCTAGTGTTTTCCAACTCAATTTACTTGCATTTTTTTTTAACTTAGTTCACTAATTTAGCCTTGCTACTTTAATAGTTTTTTTCATTTTCAATTAATTTCCATACTAGATTTCCTTAGATAAGATTAGATTGCCTAATTTTAGTAATTAGCAAGAATTTAGATATAATTCCTTATGGAGATGATAACTTACTCACTATTATATTACTTGTTAACCATGCACACTTGCATGATATTTTACTAATTTGATAAAAGTTTTAAAGCAAATTATCTTGATAAATTAGAAAGTATAACAAGTTTTTTACGTCGTTGTCGAGGAGTTTTGTCTTTATTTTTGTTTGCTAATATTAATACTAATCAAGCTAGCCTTAATTCAACCTTTATTTTCTTTATTTTCAAGTACTTTTGGTTGATGAATAATTATACTTATCAGTGGTCATCTGAATAATTTGTGCCTATATGGGTTGCTAGTGATTATGAATTTGATGCAATCACACTACAAGAAAACAGGTTTTTCTGACTAAAAAAATTCCGTTGAAAATTTCTAACCAATTTCCAATGGAATTCCAAAAGAACTTTAATTTGATTTTTTTCAACGGATTTTCAACAGATTTCCAATAGAATTTTTCCAACGAAATACTTTTGTTGGAAATCTATTGGAAATTTCTTTTTGTGCAAAAACAAAAATTTAATCTTGCCAAACTTTTTGATGAAATTTTCAACGGATTTTCATCGAAATTTTTCAACGGAAAATAATCTGTTGGAAACCTATCAAAAGTTTATAGCACCAAAAAAGATTAAAAACCACTAAAAAACTAATAGCAACAGAAATTTTCCAACAGAATATTTCGTTGAAAAATTCTGTCAGTATTACTATTTGTAAAAAATTTTATTCAAAATATATTAAAAATTTTATTAATCTCTTATAAGAAATATATTAATAAAATTAAATATATACATATTGAGTTTTATAATATTAAAACTTTAAATATGTTTTTCTTTGCTTATTATTTTTATATGTTTTCAAAACATGAATTATAAATTATAAATTATAAATTAATAATTTCAAATTCAATAATGATATAAAATTAAAAAATTATAAAAATAACATAATAAAATTTTAATTTTATTAAAAGAATGATAAAATCTAATAATATATTAAACAATAACTAATAATACTTTAGGTACATATTAATATTAGTTAATATAAATTAAGAAAATAATATATATAGTAAACTTATTATATAATATATCTAAAATATATTAATTTATTATATGTATACAAATTTTGAATCATAACAATAGAATATATATATACATATATGCTTGTATTAACATGAAATTACAAGTTATCTATTTTAAATGATATAATTTTATAAGTTAATATATATATACATATATGTAATATATATAATATTAAAATCCAACATATATATTAATATGTTATAATTATTACACCTATGTGTATATAACTTTATAGTTATATATGTGTTAATTATAATATACATATATCTTTTGGTAGTGAGATTACAATAAATTTTATTTCTATGATTATAGTTAACAACTTTATTAGTTATTACCTTAGTTTTTATAATATATTGTTTACAATTAGTTATTAGTTATACAAATTTTATAATATGCATATATGTATATAGTGTTTTCTTTTATAAAAGTTCATAACTATATTTATATATTTAATATAATTCATATAATGATAAAATAAACTTTCATAAAAGAGAACACTATATACATATATGTATATATGTAATTTTAAAAAAAAAATTGTATATATGTATTCATGTATATTTATACATATACATATACATATATATACACATACATATATATATAACAACAATATGTTATTATATGTATAATTAATTTGTATATATATTATTAATATATCATTTATACATATTATATTAACCAGATACATTATACATAATATATTATATATGTATAAATAATTTATTAATATTACTAAATTATAAATAAAATCATTATTAATGTTTATATAATATTATGTATAATATATATACGTAATATAATAAAGTTTATTACAAATATATCATTATTAAAGTTTATAGTTTTACAATACATATGTAAAAATTTTATTATCTTTATCTCATGTGTAAATTTCAAACATTTAAAATCTTTGCCATTAATGCCAACCGTCCATATTGCTCAAAATTACATAATATTTTACATAAAACTATTTCAATTTAAACCCTAAAAATAATCCTAAATGCTCTTTCCCAAAATACTATAGATCTTCCCTCCTCTTTTTACCTCCGGCTAAATCGATTTAACCTAGTGAACTCCAGCTCAACCCAACTCCTTCACAGGTTCTTCTTGGCTGCGTCATTGCTTTCTTTTTTCCTCACAAACTTATCAACCCAACTCCCTCTATTCAAAGCTGTCAAATTGGGAAAACCAATTTCTAGGTTTTCAACTTTTCTTACATAAAAATTTTCTTTGGTTAATTTTTTCATTTAAATTATTAATCTTAATCTGAATATTGCTCATGCTTTTCCTTTTTACTATGGGTTTTCTACCTTTGATGAAAAGCTTTGCTGAAGATTTGGCTATCCAGCTCGTGCCTTTGTTTTCACTTTTGTCTTGTTACAAGCTTTTGGCAGGTATCTTCATTTTCCCCTGTCAAAAGTTATTTAGTTTTAACATGTTTCCTTAATCTTGCTTATTTGCAATTCTTTGAGCAAGTATGGTGTTGGATATTGTTTTATGAAGGATTTAATTAGGGGATTTGGAAATGTGACTTGGAATGGTGTTAACCCCTTGTAAAACATATATAGGTATTTTAGACAAAATGATCAAACCTTGGACTAAGAATACCTTAGACAAAATGAATATTAAAGTTAATTGAAAAGCGTTTTAAGAAACTAATTGCAGCTTGTTATTTAAGAGATTAGTTCACCATTTTACTAAGTATCTTTTCTTGATCTCATTAATGTACTTGCAAAGTGGAAGTTCATGTCAACTGTATGAGTTAATGCATTCACAGGAAATGATATCAAATTAAAGAACTTAGAATTATGCTTTTGATGTATAATAAATTCCTTGGATGTTGATGCTTGTTCTTTTTTCTTTCTCTAGATTCTGACATTGCCAAAGGATACATTAGTCTATCATGAACATGATTACAAGGGATTCACTATATCAGCCATTGCTACTTCCTTTTTTTAGTCTATGTTCTTTATTGAAACAACTCTTATGTCAGATTTTATTTTATCTAGGTTAATACTATGGGAGAAGAAAAGCTCTATAATCCAAGACTCGTAAGGGATTAGGTGATTCTTTTGGCCACACATGCCATAATCCTCTCTGCTTTTAATTATAAAGTCAAATTTTCTCTTGAGATTTTGATTTTTTCAGTAAATGTATGTGATGGACATGTCATTAGACAAGTATGTGTCAATTGTCAAAATGAAGCAAATAAACATGTCTCCATTGAACTCAACCAAATAAAAACAAATATTCCCAATTTCTTGGGACAAATTCCATAAAGACATATTTGAAAAGGAAAAAAAAATAAAAAGACATGAAGTAGTTTTTTCTTTTGGGAAAAAGAGGGAGGAAGGAAATGCACGAAGAACAACATAAATGTTGCTTGTTGTGATAACAATGGCCACGCAACTCTAGTAATTTCAGCACTTTGCTTTGACCATCTTGAGCAAATAGAAGGCTTTGCCTTTTTGTTAAATCATTCCAGTTTATTAGAGTACCTCGTAGATGAAATTTTCTCATTGCAACAACCTTCCTTACTATGTTTTTACCTTTTTATAGCTCAACATTAGTTTTGTTTTCCCTTTCCTTGAACTATCCAACATTTCTTAATGCCATTGTAAAATTATCCTTCTAATAGAAAACAATGAAGTAACTTTTTCTTAGATGAAATTGAGGCATTTTATCAATATGATATAAAAAATGGACATTCTATATAGATACTTTTATGTAAGAAATTATATGTATAATATATGATTTGTTTAGAGAAGAATTATAATCTTTGGTGTGTGTGCTTGCATTTTTAAGTTTTGAGAATCATCTTGTTTGGTGCTTAAATTTTCAACAGCACTAGACAGTTAAACTGTCTCTACAAGACAATGCTCCTAATTAGTCTTAGTTTAATTTACCTCATTTACAGTATAGGAATGGCTGATTCTTGTGTTGGTAGTATGTATAGGATTTGAATTTTTTTTTTCTAATTATCGATTATATCATTTATGTATATCTTTTCCATTTACACTTGAGACATAATTTAGTCATTATTTCATACCCTTTATCTCTAACAGTTTTAATTTCTAACAATTTTGTAGGAAACATTTGAGAAAATCATGGAAAGTAAGCAAACCTTTATTTTACTTTTTTATAGGCTGCTTTTTTCTTTGTACAACTATCATTGAATCATGTAACTGCATATGTTTTACAGATTTGAATATTCCATATCCAAAAATGATTGATGTAATTGTCTTACAAACATGCTCTGTGGTTTACAAGATCCTGCAAAGCCAGTTCAAGCTGCACCAAAGTAGATATAATCAAGTATAGTTGTACAACACAATTAGATGAAAGGATGGCTATTTGCAATGAATTTTGAGTGTCATGATCTATGACTAAAATGTATGGATATGTTTAAATGTTCTACTTATATTAGAACATGTACTAAAGAAACATTTTTAACAAGAAATGTACTTTAATAGAGGCAAAATTAGAATTGAGGAAGCTATTTTCTACTTCTATAAAGAGCATTTACTTTTGTTACAGGAGATGCATTCCGTGGGAAATGCATTTCCAACGTAAATTTTGTTGAAAATTTTTAATGAAATTTTTTGTTCCATCAAAAATTTCCAATGAAATTCGGTGGAAAATGCTTTTCCAACAAAAATTTCGGTGGAAATTTCCAACAAAATTGCTACAATACAGTCGACAGTATGCATTTTTTCCAATGAAATTTTTCAACAGAATTTTTTGTTAGAAATTTTTGATGAATTTCCAACGGAAATTATTTTCGACGATGCTTTTACCAACGAAATTTTCAACGAATTTTTCCATTGGAAATTCGTCAAAAAAATAAATTTTCAATGAAATTTTAACTTTTTCCAACTAAAATTTCGTAAAACAAAACCATGTGTTTTGGTAGTGTCAGTGCTTTGACCACCCAAATAGATGCATTTTCTCATAAAATTGACACTTGGGGTAATGTTTTTCAGAATCCTTTGTGACATGCGAGCTTTTTAGAGATAGGCATTCACGTGATTGCTGTGCAGCCTATTATGAATCAACGCAATTTGATAGAAGCTTCAATGAGAAATAAAACAATTCATACTCCAACAATTACAACTCAGGGTGGAATCATCCAATTTTTTCATTGAGTAATGATCAGGGTGCTACATATTCATCATAGCCTATTCATCATCAGGGTGCTAAACCTAAGAAGAAGCTAACTTTGGAAGAGTTGCTTAGGCGACACATGGAAAATATAGATGCAGTCATTCAAAGTAACGAAGTTTCAATGAGAAATATTAAGACACATGTGAGTCAACTTGTTTATGACATCAACAATAAGTCTCTAGAAACTTTACCAAATGAAATTAAGCGTAATCTTGGAAGGGAAGAATGTGATAAGCATTTGGATGAGGTAAATGGCAAGAATGTGGTAGATGATGTAGATAAAGTAAATCTAGAGAATACTTCCAACAAGCAAGTTCAAGATGAAGAAGTTAAGTAAGAGGAGGAAGTATCTACACCACCACAAGTCAAGCCATTTCTGTTTCTCATTCCTTCTTTGGATATAGTTTATGAGTCTTCTAAGGAGGTTGTTGTTATGGAAAATCCAAAAATAACTTTTTAAAGTTTGTTTGGTTCAAGATGCAACAACAAAAGATAAGGATGAAGAACTCATAGATGTTACACATGTTTTGAAGGCTATACCAAAAGTGCATTATTCAAAAAGAACTCAATTGGAGAAGTTTGGTGTAATTCAGTTTATTACACTACCTTGGGTTGAGCAAACACCAAATTTTAAGTTAAAACCACTACAACCTCATCTTAGAAGGAGGCTACTTTCACACCTCAAGCTTTTTCCATGCAAACTCAATGTTATAACAAGGGCAATAGAGCAAATGCTACATGCTTATATAGTACATATGGGGATGGACACATCAAGCTTTCCATTAATGCAACAAGATCCCAATGCCGATGAAGAGGGAAATGAGGAAAAAAGGAAGAGTGAAACTAGGGAAGTTTTCTTTCATTAACTTTTATTAACATTGGGGATAATGGTAAATTTAAGTTTAAGGGGGAAGTTTAGAATTTTTAAACTTTGCTTTTATTTGCTTGTTATATTTCTTGCTTTCAAGTTTCAAGTTGGTTTAAGTTAGCTTGTTTTAATTTTTGAAAATTTTGGATTTGATAATTAGTTGCACCAATGGCTTAGATATACTTATCCAATGAAGAAAATTAGTTATGTTGTTATCCTATGCTTTTAGTAAATATGAATATTTTTTAAGCATTATGTTGAACTTGTTGTTAAGTAACATTGGAGAATGTGAATTTCCATCAAACCGAGCACATGTTTCATGTTTGGAATAATTGTGTATATTTAGAGAATGTTTATGCAAGTGTTAATTTTTGGAGAAAGTCTTGAGTTTCAAAATTTGTTTTAATTTCTCTTGAGATAAAATCCTTGGCTACACTTAGATAGGGAGATAACTTAGGCCATCTTTAGACCGTTTGAGTTTTTTAAGCCTACCATATACAATTATATCCTTAGTCACTTTTTTTTAATCAAAATTTTCTTTTTTTTCATTAAACACTCAGTAAAGAGCCTTAACCTATAAATAAAATTCTCACTTTAACACCCTTCACTCTAAGTATATAGATTATTTTTAGGAGATGTATTAAGCTCAGTAATGGTGAAAAAGTTATAGAAGTGAAGTTGGACTCCAAATTCAAAAAGTTGTAGAGAACTCACCACACTACCTAACATAAAATGACATAAGTTTGGGGGTGTTAAATTTTGATGAAAGAAAAGAAGAAAAAAAATGAAAAATCCAAAAATAGAATAAAGTGTTTGATGAATAAAAAGGGAGGATAAATTGAAGAAAAGGGTGTGATTAGAAGAAGTGAAAAGTAAAGCTTACTAGAGATCCTAGAATAATCATATGCATAAGGTGATTTAAGTTACATTTAATCTTTTATCATACCTTGACCCTAGCCACACATTACAAGCTAGATAAAGTCCTCATGATCCTTAATTAAGTGTTAGTCTACACTAGTGGAGAAAGAGATGAAGAGTAAACATATGAAACTCTTGTTTAATTTGAACTCTTGCATGAGCATAAACATATCTAAATGAAACAATTTTCATTGCAAGAAACTATACACACACACATGAAATTCCATTGAGAAATGAACTTACAACCTATTGAAATGTGAACTTGAATAACATTTGTGCTTTGCTTTGAATTGAGGAAATAAGACAATTTACGAGGAATTAAAAGTGATCTTTGGATTAATGCAATCGATTTATAGTTTAATGTTTTTGATGTTCATGTTTCTTTCTTTGTTTTCAAGTTTTACTCAAGGATTAGCAAAATATTAAGTTTGGAGGTATGATAACTATTTTATATAGAGTTATCTTATACATCTTTGGAATCTAAAATTGAGCTAAGTCCTCTAGTTTTAAGTAATCTATAGGAAACTTTATGCTTAGTAGTAGTAATTTAATTTATGTCATAGCATTATCAGTTATGTAATTTCAATGAATTTCTTATTAAAATCCATCATTTCAGCCTCTAAATAATTGATTTTCTGATATTGAAGGATGTACAAGGACTTGGAACTCAAATGGCAAACGATGGTGCAAGTAGCTTAAGAAAGGCTTCCGAACATGCTGCAATGTTTTAAGCATAACTTAAGCTATAGAACTTCAATCGACACGATTTTTGAACCTATAGAAATATAAGAGGAAGAGTTATTTGATGCCTATCACTTCACCAAATTTGGAAGGAATCATGGTCCAAAATGCAGATTATAGTTAGTGTTGAGAAAAGCTTTAGTGCCTAGGAGTCGAATGTACTGTCGAGCATGTTAAAACAAGCCACAAAACAAAACCTTGGGTGCCTAGTCACTGACATGTAATTCTACACATTTTTGGCTATTCGATTTTACATCAAATAGCCATTAAAAAGGGATAAATATAATATTTTTTAGCATTTTCGCCGATGTCTAGAAATCGGGTTCCCAGACTTGCACGTTACAATAGGTCCTTCAAGATCCTATGTGAGTTGCTATTAAAACTAAACCCATAAGTAAGTAACCCATGTTGAAAATCTATAGAATGGATAATAACAATGCACATAATATGATCCCTAATCCAATCATCATTATTGGAGGGAGGCACAATAACATAGCAAACGGTGATTCCCATCCACTAATCGCCATCATATTGTAAATTGGGAGGCAGTTGTATCATTATGAACATTCCTCTCTTTGGTGACTAAACCATTATGTTGAAGAATTAATCTTTTCTGTGGTAGTTGAGTAGTTGTTAAATGAGAGGAGTCAATAGTATTTAAAGAATGAAGCAGACTTGACAATTGCCAAAACCAATGTAGTTTGGTATTAATGGTGTTATTTCAAATACAGCCAGTTGAGTTGTTTCATTTTATTTCTTGTGTTTAGTATACGACATCATCTAGTGTCATATTTAGTCTTTGATTGTTTGTGTCATTAAACTCATTTGTTGGTGTCATTTTGTTTTGACTGTAGGCCTAGCGACCATATCTATTAAACTGTTACTTAAGCACAAAAACCAATACATGAATTTCTATGCTTGGTTGACCTGTATTGAGTTTATTTTTCCTAGATCACTAGTTTGTTATTGTATAGATTATAAAACCTTCAATGAAAGACATGACTATTTAAAAGAGTGGGAAGAATTTAAATCTATTCTCCCTTTCAGTTGAGAGATTTTTTAGATTCACTTTCTTTGTTTTCCTTTGTTTCCTTCATATTCAATGCACTTTCAAATTTCTTTATGGTATTAGAGCAATATTTTTTAGGGACTTTTCATTCATTTGTTGTTTTGGCTTTATGGAGATTTATTGTAGAAGAAGTGAAGGAAGATTAAATGGCTATAGTTGGGTTTTCAACTTCAACACCTTTTATTTTCTTTGGCTAAAACTACCAAATTTGGGCTGTGGAGATGAGATCATATTTAAAGGCCTTTAACTTATGGGATGTAGTTGAGACAAGAGAGCTCATGGTTCAAAGGCATGCCATTCCAACCTTGGCACAGATCAAACAACATAATGAAGATGCAGCTTCAAGGTATAAGGCTTTATCTTGTTTTTAGTCAACTGTTTCTGATTCAATTTTTGCTTGAATAATGAATTTTGATGATCCTAAATTAGTTTGGAATACTTTAAAAGAAGAATTTCAGGGTAATGAAAGAACTAAAATGATTCAAATCCTGAATATATCTAGGGAGTTTGAGTTGCTGAGAATGAAGGAGACTGAGGAAATCCATGAATACTCTGACAAAGTGTTGAAAGTTGTAAATCAACTGTGATTGGTAGGTGAGGAAGTCACTAAACGGAGGTTAGTTAACAAGTTCGTGATAAGTCTTCCAGAGAGATTTGAAACTAATCTCTTCTTTGGAAGATTCTAAAGACATGATTAAAGTCTCAATTAATGAGCTGATTAATGCTTTGTTAGCTCAAGAACAAAGGAGAACATTTAGAGCTTATTATCTGGTTGAGAATGCCTTAGTTGCACAGATTAAGAATTTAAAGGTGAAGTCGTTTAGTGCACAAAAGAATAAAGCTCAAGGTAATAAATTAAGAGATGGCAAGTTGAAGAAAAAAGAATGATAGATTCAAACCATGTCCACATTGTAAAAAGAAGAATCATACTAGCAAATATTGTTGGTATAGGCCTAATGTGAGATGTAGATCATGTCAATGGATAGGGCATGTTGAAAAAGTGTGCAAGAATAAGAAATCAGATAAAAGGGTACTATTGTAGTGGTTGAACAAACTGAAGAGAATTAAAAAGTGTTGTTTATGGCTACAATGGGAGATAATACTAAGAAGAAGAATATCTTGCTAATAGATAGTGCATGCTTTCGTCATCTCACTAGCAAGAAGAATTTGTTTACAAATATTGACAAAACTTTTAAAGCTTAGGTCAAAATTGAAAATGGAGACTTATTGGAGATTTGTGGTATTGGAACTATTGCCGTAGACACTCCATCAAGTATAAAACATATCTCTGATGTGTATTTTATTCCCAAGGCTAAGCAAAATTTATTAAGTGTAGGGCAACTAGCTAAGAACCACTATGGTTTATTGTTTAAAAATGATCACTGCACCATTTTTGATCCTGTTGGTAATGAGTTGGTATCTATGGCTATAAAGAACAAATGTTATCCATTGAATTTAATGGAAGTTGAAAATATTGCTCTTTATAATGACGTTAATATGTCTAAATTGTGGCATAAAAGGTTAGAGTTCCTTGTCTAAAATGGCTACAAGTGACATTGTTAAAGGTTTGCCAAGCATTACAAAACCAGAAAAGCTTTGTAAGGTTTGTCAGTTTCTTAAACAAACTAGAAAACCATTTCCTAATGAGAATAGATGAAAACAAGCAAGAAATTGGAACTAGTTCATACTGACATTAGTGGCCTAATGAAAACAATTTCACTAAATGGTAGTAGAGACTATATAATCTTCATAGATGATTTCACCAAGTATTGCTTGATATACTTCTTGAAGAAAAAATCTGAGGCACTAAGCTACTTCAAGAAGTTTAAGATTGCAGCTGAGAATTTCTCAAGTAAGAGAATTAAGACTTTGAGAATTGATAATGGGAAAGAGTATACACCAAATGAGTTTGAGCAGTATTTAGAGTTTCTGGGAGTTTAGCATCCATTAATCATTCCTTTTAGCCCACAATAGAATAGAAAAACAAAAGGGAAAAAAAGAACTCTTTCTGAAATGGGGAGGTGTTACTTTATTAGATGAATCTTCCAAAGGTGTTTTAGTTTAAAATAGTAAATACTGCAAATTATATCCTGAACAAGACATATACAAGAGTTTTGGAACAGAAAACTTCTTAAGAAATGTGATTTGAGTACAAACCATATGTTTCTCATCTAAGAACTTTTGGTTGTTTATGCCATGCTAAGGTTCTCGATGAAAAAAAAAGACCAAATTTGATTCCAAATCAGTCATGGCACTAATGGTTGGATATAGTGAACCATCTAAAGGTTGTAAACCCTATGACATTGAGTTGAATAAGGTTTTTGTCAGCAAAGTTATGTGCTTTGATGAATGGCAAAGTGGAAACTGGGACAAAACTTTAACAGAAACAGTTGACAAAGTTATTATTACTCATCTAACTTATGTTCAGGATGGTGATGGTGATTACTTTGACATAGAAGATGATAGTAAGGTTGTTAAAGGGTTAAGAACACTAATAAATATCTATAGCAGGTGTAACATGGCAATAACTGAGCCTACCTATTATGAAGAAGCTAATTCAAAAATGCATTAGAAGTTTGCAATGGATGCTAAAATGAGTATGATTGCTAAAAAATGGGACCTGGTTTTTAGTAGATGGACTTGTAAACAAGAACATAATTGGTGTAAAATGGATTTACAAAACCAAACTAAATCTTGATGGTTCTGTAAATAAGTAGAAAGCAAGTTTAGTGGTCAAGGGCTATGCACAGGTGTATAGGGTTGATTACAATAAGGCTTTTTCACCTGTGGCTTAGTATGATACAATTAGAATGATTACAGCTTTGTCAACAAAGGAAAGATAGAGAATTTATCACCTAGATGTCAAATCTGCTTTCTTGAATGGTTTTCTCACAAAAGACATTTATGTTGAGCAACCTGAAAGGTATGTGGTAGAAGGATCTGAAGGTAAGGTTTGCAAGCTTGTTAAAGTTTTGTATGGACTTAAGCAAGCACCAATGGTTTGGTATGAGAGAGTTGATGAACACTTCAAGAAGCAAGGCTTTCAAAGGAGAGTGAATGAGTCTACTTTATATGCGAAAAGTATTGAAAGATTTGTGTTACATATTGTATCATTTTATGTTGATGATCTTCTAATAATTGGTCCTGATAATGATTACCTATCAGAATTTAAGTCTTAAATGATGAGTGTATTTGAGATGACTTATCTAAGTTTAATGAGTTACTTTCTAGGCATGGAAGTTGTACAAGCCAATGATAGTGTGTTTTTACATCAAACTAAGTATGCTAAGGACTTGCTTAAAAAGTTCAAGATAAGTTCCTGTAAGTCAATAAGCACTCCACTATCACCTGGTGCTAAGTTCAGCAAAGAAGATGGATGTGTTAAGACTAATGGTCAAATCTACAAGAGCATTATAGGTTCAATTCTTTACCTATCTACTATTAGACCTGATATAATGTTTGCTAGTTATTTGATGTCCAGATTTATGCAAGATCCTTTTGAATTTGACTTTATTGCTGCAAAAAGGATCTTAAGGTATGTTTAAGGTACTGTAGAATTTGGTCTGGTGTATAAGAAGAAAGAAAGTAGTTAACTAGTAAGATATTGTGATAATGATTAGGTTGGTTCTATTGATGATTCAAAAAGCATAGGTGGTTTATGTTTTTCTTTTATTAGTGTTGTAATCACTTGGAATTTGAAGAAGTAGGAAGCTGTAGCTCAATCTTCTACTGAAGCAAAATACATTGATTGTGCAATTGCTTCTAATCATGTTGTTTGGCTGAGAAAGGTAATGACTAATTTAGAGTTCAAGCAAGCTAAAAAGACACTTATCTATGTTAACAATTAGTCAACTGTGGCTATTGCTAAGAACCAGATTCAACATGGGAGAACCAAGCATTTTAAGGTCAAGCATCATTCTTTAAAGGAGGCTATAAAGACAATAATATTGATCTTCAGTATTGCCACTCTGATGAGCAACCGACTAACATTTTCACTAAAAGTTTAAGCAGAGAAAGTTTTGAGTGCTTAAGATCATGCTTGGGAGTTTTCCAAATCAAAGATTATGGGGAGAGTGTTGAGAATTAATCTTTTCTCTAATAGTTAAGTAGCTATTAAATGGCGAGAGTCAACAATATTTGAAGATTGAAGAAGACTGTGACAATTGCCAAAAATGATGCAGTTTGGCATTAATGGTGTTAGTGTCAAACACAGCTTGTTGAGTTGTTTCATTTTATTTCTTGTGTTTAGTATACGACATCATCTAGTGTCACTTTTAGTCTTTGATTTTTTGTGTCAAAAAACTCATGTTTTGGTGTCATTTTGTTTTAAATGTAAGGCCTAATGGCCTTGTCTGTTAAGTTGTTACTCCAGCATAGAAACGAATATATGAAATTTTGTGCTTCGTTGACCTATGTCGGGTTTATTTTTCCTAGATCACTAGTTTGTTATTGTAAAGAGTATAATGCCTTCAATGAAAGACATAACCATTTAAAAGAGTGGGAAAAATTTGAATCTATTATTTCCTTCAGTTGAAAGCTTTTCTAGATTTTCTCTCTCTGTTTTCCTTTGTTTTCTTCATATTCAATACACTTTCAAGTTTCTTTAAATTCAAAGATTTCCCTTCTAGGAATAAGAATGTCAAATATTTTCTTTGCATTTGCAATTGCTTATAAAACAAAGCCTCGTTAGAAAATACACATTTTGCAACAAAAATTATTTTGAAAACCTTCTATATGATGCTTGAAGTTTGAAAATTCATAATTAGATATTCGAATTTTAGTTCAATTAGTTTGTTTGAAATCTTTTAATAATGGTGTTAATCAAATAGGTGACATGCCACAAAATAATCAATAAGAATGCATGACATGTCTAAACATACTACCTCATTTTAATTTTTTTTAAAAATTTTTTTAAAGAAAAAAGAAGAAAAATGTTTTTTTCCTAAAAATTTTTATTTCTTAAATAAAAAATAAAACATTTCAGCAAATTCAAAACATAAAAAAATTTAGTTTTCTTACAAATTTTATTTTTCAAATTTAAAATAAAAGATTTTTAAATGTGAAAAAAAAAACAAAAAGAATATATTATTTTAAAATAAAAAATAAAAAATTGACGTAATATTTTAAAAAAATCATAAACTATTCAAGAAAATTCAAATAAAATCATATATTTATTACGTTAAATCAAACCTTTATTCTCAACTAACTAAGTCTTTATAACTAATAATTGATTAAATATTGTTAACCAAATTATCACGCAGTACTTATATGGCATACTTGCGCTGTATTCCTCAATGAATGCCATTGTCTTGTATTCACCTAGTTTCCTCTTCTCTGTCAAGATATCTTTCAAAAACTTAACATATGAAGGCATCTTTTTTAACGCTTCAGCAAGAGGGATGTTGATGTGGAGCTTCTTGAATACCTCTAAAAATTTCGTAAAATGAGCATTTAACTTTTGTTTATAGAAATGTTGAGGATATGGAAGAGGAAGGTGTGTTACTAGTGCATCTTTGACTTGCACTTGATTGTATTAATTTTCAATTGGCTTCCCTTGTGGCATTTCTTGCTTACTATTATTGCCAACCTCTTTCCTACTCTTAAGGAATACTACCATGCAAGGTTCTTTGCCTTCCCTCCTGGGATTAGGTTCAATATTACTTGGTAGGGTTCCTTGAGGTCTATTGTTGACAACATTAGCTAATTGCCTTACTTGAATCTCAAGATTTTTCAACGAAGCTGCCTAACTATAAATAAAGGCATTTATCTTAGCCATTTATTACATGAGCAATTCTTCCATGAATGACTTCTTTTCTTGCACTGGGGGTTTAGGTTGTTGTGGAAAACTTAGAGGAAAAGTCGGTCTTGGAGCTGATAAGAGGCCTTGATTGTTGTTCTAAGAGAAGTTAGGGTGATTCCTCCACCCAAGATTGTTTGTGTTTAAGTATGGATTATTTTGCTACTTATTCTCTTCAAACTGCACTAACTCCATACTCATATTGACATTGATTGCTTGAATGCCCCTCAGCACAATAATCACAAGAAATAAAGGGACTCTATATTGAATGGACTCCAAAAGAATCAATTTTCTTAGTGAAAGCTGCTACTAGAGCAATCAAAGCATTAATGGCATCCAACTCATAAACACACGTTACCCTCCTTGGCAATACCTTTTTAGAATGCCATTGATAAATGTTAGAGCCATCTCTTCCAATAGATCATAAGCATCATCAATCAACTTAACTATGAAAGTGCCACCAGCTACAAAAACAATGGTAATCCAAATAGGATATAGTAATCTATTGTAAAATGTTTGCTCTTACAGCCATTTGGGTAAACCATGATATGGGCATCTTCGAAGCAAGTCCTTATAACTCTCCCATGCTTTGTGTAAAGATTCAGAATGCAACAGCATGAAAGAAGTAATATTGTTCCTTATCTTTGCAGTCTTCAAAGGAGGGAAGAACTTGGTTAGAAACTTTTATGCAAGGTCATCCTAAGTAGTGATAGACCCAGTGGGAAGAGAATTTAACCAAACTTTGGCCTTTTCTCGCAATGAGAAAGGAAACAGCCTCAATTGAATGGCATCATCAGTGACCCCGCTATGCTTGAAGGTGTCACAAATCTCTAAAAAATTAGAAATATGCACATTGAGGTCATCATTTGGGAGGCCTCCAAATTGAATAGATGTTTAGATCATTCGAATGATGGCCAACTTAATCTCAAAATTGCTAGCTTGAATTACTAGCCTTTGAATGCTTGGATGAAGTCCTTGGACTAATGGAACAGCATAATCCCTTGATGATCGGTTATCCACTACATGTCCTTGAATTTGTTGCTCACCTTGATTCTCAGGCATTATATTTGATTGATTGGAGTCTTGAGAGTTTTTTCTAAGTAATTTTTGAAAAGTCTTCTCAATTTTCGGATTACAAGGGACAATTTCCAAGCTCTTTACTTTTCTCATACACTAGCCAAGAAGTACTTGAAAATAAAGAAAACAAAGCTTTCATTAAGACTAGTTTCCTTGATATTAATATTAGCAAAAGAATAGAAAAACAACTCCTAATAACAGCACCAAAAACTTGTTGCTTGCAAATTTATCAAGACAAATTGCTTTAAAACTTTTATCGATTTAGCAAAACATGATGTAAATGCACATGGTCAACAAATAATATCATAGTGAGTGAGTTATCGTCTCCACAGGGAATTGTATCTAACTTTTTGCTAAATACTAAAATTAGGCACCTTAATCTTATTCAAGTAAATCTAATTTCAAAATTAATTAAAAATGAAACTAAAGTAACAAGGCTAAACTAGGGAATTAATGCTAAAATTGCTAGAGTATCAGTGAAATAAAGCCTAGGATTGTGGAATTACTCTACCTATTATTTGAATTTAATCCCCCACTTTATACTTATGCCAATGGGTTGGTTGCTACCCTCAAGTCCAAATTTATCTATTAGTCTCTGTCAAGATGTTGTAAGCAAACTTATCATAATTAATTCTCCTTATGTCTATGTAAATTAATTAAGGTAGGTTTATTAAGTTTATGCTCTAAATTTAGTTACACATGGTATTTCGGTATATTTCTATCCTAATGTAACGACCACTCCTCAATCGCTACCGGTGTTCAAGTCTCGCAGGAGATCTCGTCAAGTCCCGAACAAGCCTTACTTAAAACGTTAGTTATTATCTTATAATCATACCATCAATCTATGAAAATTATTTTGATCTGTAAACTCTATGTTATAAAAAGCAAACAATACTTGTATAAACTAAGTAAACCTTTAATTCACATAATCGTACAAATGATACATCAAGACTTAAAATCTCTAAATGTACATTTGAATGGACACTAGTGTCTAATTTCGTAACAAATTACTCTATGCAGACTCGACCTCTAGCAGCAGAGCCACTCGGAATAAAGTGCTATGAGATGCCTTTACCTATCCGTGGTGGGCTAAAAATGTCGATGAATACAAGCTAGGTTGAACCACTATCTGCAAAGGGAAATAAAAGGGGTGAGTCTCACAGATTCAGTGATCATTGGCTCTGTGAGTAAGGCATAGATGGGAAATAAGCATAAGGTAGGTAAGTTGAATAATAAAACCGTAATAATCAAATCATGATCTTGAGAGACCAAATCATTAGTAGGACAGTTGTACCTTGTAAAAAAAATGACATAAATCATAATACAATATTTCATTTGGCAAAATAGTGCCAAAAACAATGTTACGAAATCGAGTTCGAACATCAAAAACATTGATTGCCATACAAATGTGAGTAACAATATAAAGTAAGCATGCTCCCAAAATATGTGGCATATAAAGAAATCATAGTGTACGGCCATGTAAAACATCTCATGTTTGTCAAATAAGCACTGAAAGCTTTTATTCAACTAAGGGAGCTGCAAAGAAATCTCAACTCTCCACCATGTAAAAGAGTATGCGTTAAAAACTCACAAGGCTCTTGAGTAGGTGAATATCGTAATCACCCGTGGATCCATTCCACGTAATGACATCCGGGAGCTCTGCTCTACCGGATCCCCATAGCCATGGCAGTCTCGACTATGTGGCCAACATTGGAGAATCAAGCGGTCACAATCGTGAATATCACTTGTGGCCTAGCCACATATAACAACCCGTGGCCTTGCCACGTATATCACAAACTATGGCCCTAGCCACGTTTAACAGCCCGTCAGCGACCCAAAGGTTCTCTAGCTAGAGCTCACTTGTACACAAGGGTCACACTTAACCGAAGTGATAGTCGGCCTACTCTCGATGTTCTCGGTTTATCAAAACTATTTTTAAAACCAAATCGGGTTTTATAAGGATTTTCTTTTTATATCCTTTCAAATCAAGGTTTGATAACTCCTTTGAAATTACTTTTCAAGCTAAAT
>NW_018397270.1:1221016-1221129 GCF_002168275.2 Theobroma umbraticum
AACACTTGTATAAAGATCGAAATCAAACCAAAGCTCAAAACTTGCATTTCAAATAATTTTACAAATGCATTTAGCTATGCATATCACATAAAAACACAAGGCACAGATTTTGA
>NW_018397270.1:1221139-1221216 GCF_002168275.2 Theobroma umbraticum
ATGAAAGGCTTGTTTCCCGGTTTCTAAAACTCTTTTCATATATGGTTTATCTATAGTTATATCCAAAACTCCTTTCA
>NW_018397270.1:1221226-1221549 GCF_002168275.2 Theobroma umbraticum
CATCCACAAACTTCCTATAGTTTCTATCAGCTCATGCTTTCTACAATAGCAATATACAAATCATTGTACATCCATTTTTAGAAAAATTGCCTATTGAGGTTAATAGCTCATGCTATCCACAATGCATTGGAGAAAACAATCAATGCTTATTAATATAAAACAATATATACAGTATGGAGATTTTAAAATCGGCACCCCTTGCTCACCTCACAATGGTGGGATATCACTTTGCCACTAATCCAATTATGCTTCCTCCTTTGGTTAATCACTACGGCAATCTTTTTCTGTTGGCATACTTCCTAGCAATAAACCAAGCTTAAGAT
>NW_018397270.1:1221701-1221852 GCF_002168275.2 Theobroma umbraticum
TTAATCCTTACACATTCATATACACGTTGACATACTTTTACTAATGGAAATCCATATCTTTTACTAGCGTAATGTTTTACGCTATGTGTACCAACAACTTAATTATATCATTAAATGACCATTTCAACATTTCTAAGCAATTTTCATTCAA
>NW_018397270.1:1221872-1221981 GCF_002168275.2 Theobroma umbraticum
TCATGTCCAATTTACTCAATTATTTGCAAGTTCACATGCATCCTTATCTATCTATTTTCAATGCTTTGTTTCTCAATTTACCATTCACATTATTTCTCTTTATCCTCCC
>NW_018397270.1:1221991-1222126 GCF_002168275.2 Theobroma umbraticum
CCAAGCAAACTCAATGTTTCTAAATAGCTCATGCATGTTAAATTTCTTTCAACAATCATATTCACTTTTAGCATACCACCGCTAAACATGATATCAATTTCCATTCATCATATATCAACATTCTCAACATTTTTA
>NW_018397270.1:1222419-1222578 GCF_002168275.2 Theobroma umbraticum
TCACATTGCATGCCTTACCTTTGTGATGATTCAAACCTTGCATGCAACCTCAATTTTCTTCCAAAGTTCCACCCACAAAGCTGCCAACATTCACACATCATTTTTTCACAATACTCATCTAACCGTAAGCTTAAAAACATAGTGTAAAGCTTACCACTT
>NW_018397270.1:1222678-1227980 GCF_002168275.2 Theobroma umbraticum
CCTTTAGTTAGTTAATGTCCACTTAGCTTCAAATATGGTAATTGCACAAAAGTCTTCAATTTTTTTCTTATTTACCTCTTGTTCCACCAAGCTTTCCATTTTTACAATTTGGTCCTTCAATCATTTCCTTTAAACTCCAATTTCCTTTTATCTTTCTTCCTTTACATGTGTACAAATAAAATATCAATTTTACACTTCACCAAAATATCGTCATAATATTTAAATATATGCTTACCCGCTCAACCTTTGTTTAATAAGGGCACATGGGCCCCGTTTACGTTGTTTTTCTTCAAAATTCATTCTTACTTCTTCTCACCCGCTTAGATTAGTCATATACTTCTTCTTCATGACTAATTTTGATCATAGATAAAATATTAATATTTTACTATTATTTTAATATTATTTTATTAATAAAATAATATTTTTTTCTAAAATTTTTCACGTGACTCCTCGAGTTCTAAAGTGTTCCACTTTGTCCTGGTCTACTTTCAAATCACCCTTTGATCTCGATAATTTATCCTTGATAAAATATTATTATTTAATTATCATATTCTCGTGTATAAAATATTTTATTTTAAAATATTCTTTCCGTCTATCACTTCTTTTTCGCACTTCAATTTATTTCCATCAACCCTCCATCTCATCAATGAGATTGTATTGGCCCTTATACAAGGGTACGGGGTGTTACACCTAAATACTAATCAAATCACCTAAGCTCTATGTGAAGTGAACACATGTTATTCAAACCCTTAGTTTATTCTAAAGTCCCTTTGTCAAGTTACATTTAGAGACCTAAATCAATCTAATTGTAGATCAAGCAATTAGAAGCAATAAGAATAGATTAGAAGTAAACAACACAATACCCATTAATAATAAGTAAAAAAGAGTTAAAATATCCAAACTACATGAAAAGTTCAACCACAATACTAAAAAAAGTTATTTAGTTCACCATATTCTGAACAAACACCATCCACAAAAAAGAAACCATAAATACAGCAAAAGAAAGTGAGAGAAGAACAAATCTTAAGAAGGAAACAAAATTTTACAGCTTTTTGAGCCTTGATCTTCCTTTCTTTCTCCTCATTTCTTCTTTTGTTTTTGATTTTTCTCTCCTCTAGAAGCTGTTCTAACCTCTCCCCTTTGAAAACCCTTTCAAAATGGCTTATATATACCTCTTTGAAAGCCTTCAAGTCAAAAATCGAGAATTGAAGATTTTAGAAACCCCATGCAAGCATCGTAGTGTCCAGCTCCTTATTTTGTGTGGGAGACATGTCTTCTTGGCTCTTCAAGTTGCCTAGTGTAGAACTACTATAGTCTAGCTAATTCTAACACGATTTTGATCATGTTTTGATCAAAATTGGGCAAAATGATAAAAATAAAAATTGTATCCCTTCCTTTTAGCTTTCTAATGGTCTAAGAATTAGGTTGATTAGACTTCTGTATCTTGAGTTTTGTCTGAAATACCATATCATATTCAATAAAGTTTGCATCTAACCAACTTGTACAATTCCTAGCCATTTTACCCCTTCTCTTTTGAGGACCTTAAAAACATAGGAACTAAATCAACCATAGCTAAAAATAGGCATTTTTACCATTCAAATGAACTAAAATAACTTGAAGTAGCCTAACTCAATCATTAATTAACTAATTAAAGAAAAATGAAGAAAACTACTTAAAATATGGCTAGATAACTCTATATAATAGAGTTATCAATTTTCCAAATAAGGCTAGAGCCATTGTTACTCACATAGGAATAGTTAAATTGAATTCCTTGTTAACTTTAAATACTGTTTTGTGTGTTCCATTATTCCATTTTAATCATGTGTCAGGAACCAAGCTCAGCTATTGCCAAAAACCTTCAATTTTATTCACTGATGAGATCTATGTTATTCAAGATCTCCACTCATGGAGATAAACATTATATTTTAAATTTTTTTTTGACAAACTTGTACATTTTCCATTACAGCATATTGTTAGTGCTTGTAAAACAATGTATAAAGAGTTTGATCTATGGCATTTTAGGTTAAGCCGTATACCTTTGAATAAAATAAATGTCATTCATAAGCAATTTCCTAACATTAATTGCTCAAAAGATTCGATTTGTGATGTATGTCCTTCTACACAAATGAAAAAGTTACCTTTTCCTATTCATACTAAAAATACAACATTTCCTTTTGAACTTGTACATGCTGATTTGTGAGGACCCTATGTTGTTCCTACTATCAAAAAGCAACGATATTTTCTCACTTTGGTAAATGATTATTCACATTTTATATGGATATTCTTGATGAGAAACAAATCAGATGTGTCTTGCATACAACAATCATTTTACAAGTATGCTAAAAATCAATTTTCAACTTCCATTGAGTGCTTTAGAATAGATCATAGAGGAGAATTTAATCTCACTGATTTTAATGAAAAACATGGTATTATTCATCAAATGTCTTGTGTAAAAGCCTCTTAGCAAAATGAAGTGGTGGAGAGGAAACACCAGCATATACTTCTAGTAACTAAAGCCTTAATGTTTCAATCTTCATTACCTATGTCCTTTTGGGGAGAAGCAGTTTTGACAATTACTCACATTTTTAACAAAATGCCAACCAAAATGTTACTTGATAAATCACCTTATGAGTTGTTATATTCCAAAAGTCCATTTTAGCAACATCCTAGCGTATTTGGATCATTGTGTTTTGTGTCCACATTAACACAATATAGGAAAAAGTTTGATACAAGAGTAGTTAAATGTGTGTTTTTAGGGTAGCCAATGGTATAAAAAGGTATAAAGTCTTTGATGTTAGTGCCAAGAAATTTATTACATCCAAGAAAATTGTTTTTCATGAACATATTTTTCCATTTAAGTCATTACAACAACCCTTAGACCTGTATTCATTTTTATAGACACTTGGTATAAATGACTTTCAATTTAATATTTAAGCTTTTAACTTTGTTAATTTTGCACCAAATCCTATACGTATAGCTGAGTTACCCTCTTCTATGCCAAAACCATCACTTGATACTCATTTTTCATCAGAATTCATTGATTTAGCACATAACTCACCTAATTTTACTACAAAAAATTCAATAGAATTTGTTGTTGTCTAAAATGACCTTATTATCCAAAATGCCCCTACTGTTCCTTCACTTAGGAAAAGTAGTAAGCCTAAACATGTACCAAAATACCTAGATGTCTATCAAACCTATTCACTTTTTACTTCACATTCAATTACGTTGCATTTTATCATAAATTTTTTGCCCTGATCATCTACTTATAAGACTTTTACTACCAACCTATCTCAAATTTATGAACCTAGCACATATGACCAGGCTATTAATTACTCTCACTGAAAATATGCTATATAATATGAATTAAAGGCTTTAGAGGATAATGCTACATGGAGTGTTGTGCCACTACCTTCTGATTCACATTCAATAGGTTGCAAGTAGGTGTTTAAGGTCAAAATGAATGTAGATGGAACTGTGGAAAGGTATAAAGCTAGATTAGTAGCCAAAGGGTATAATCAAATAAAAGGCTCTGATTACTAAGAGACCTTTAGCAGAATTGCTAAACAAAGTATTGTAAGGGTATTTCTAACAATTGCAGTAGCAAAAAGAATACTTTTATGACTCTGTTAGACATTACTAATGCCTTCTTAAATGGAGACTTGGAAGAAATTGTTTACATGGACCTGCCTCAAGGTTATTCTGTGCAGAGGGAGTATCTACTTGGTTCTAAATTGGTATGTAAACTGCATAAGCCCCTCTATGGTCTCAAACACGCTTCGAGATAGTGGAACTTTAGTTTACAACATCTTTATTGAGTTATGATTTTACACAATCGTTTGCAGACTATTTTTTGTTCACTATGGTTACAACTAGCAAAGAATTCATTGCATTGCTAGTTTATGTGGATGATATTGTCATTACTATCAACACAACTCAACTAGCTTATTGAGTAAAGAAATACTTAAGTTCTCAATTTAAATTGAAAGATTTAGAAGCAATGAAGTACTTCCTTGGACTTGAAATAGCAAGGAGTTCAAAAAGGATTTCAATTTGTCAAAGGAAATATACATTGGACTTATTGGAAGAGCATGGTATGCTTGATACAAAGCTTGTAACTACTCCCATTGATTACAGTCACAAGCTAAACAAGAATTTTGACAATAAAAATATTGTTAATTTAGCAGGCTATAGGTCATTAGTAGGTAAACTCTTATACTTAACATTCATTAGGCTTGATATTTCTTATGTTGCTCAAGTGCTATCACAATTTATGGAAAAACCAAAGCATGATCACTTATCAGCAACGTATAGAGTATTAAAGTACCTTAAACTAGCTCCTAGTCAAGGAATACTTATGAAGTCAAATTCAAACTTGGTTGTATCTACATATTCAGATATTGATTGGGTAGGATGCATTGACATTCAAATATTAGTCACATGGTATTATGTGTTTTTAGGAGATTCTTTAGTCAATTGGAAGTCTAAAAAGCAAACTATGGTATATCAAAGTTCCATAAAAGCTAAGTATAGGTCAATGGCATTTGTTTGTTGTGAGATTATTGTTGTGAGATTAAATTATGCCTCACTTTCCTAGGATCTCTTTCATGTCGAATTGAGTACAAAATTAAATTATAAATAAAATATATATATATATGATCATATCAAGTTTACCTTAATAACAAAGGTTGATGAATCCTTTGTTAAACCACCAATTTACCTTCAAAAAGCTCAACCACACAAGCCTAGTTGTTGCAAACCAAAGCTGTCCAAGGAATCCTTGTGCAGCCTCTAATGGTGATCCACACTAATGAATTATAAATCTTTCTTTAAGGATTGGGAGTGCTATACCTTAACAATGTTCTAGCAAAGATGAGTTTCATAAATTCATAATCCACACAAAATTGTGGGGCTGAAAAGGAATCAAATGAATGAAAAATTGTTTTTTTTTTCACACAAGGAACGACAAGAAAAAGAGTTTCTAATCTACCGTTCTTTGTTTTTTTAGCCTTTTCTCTCATATTTTGTTTGGAGGCTATAACAAGGTATTTATACCTTAGATTAATTTTAAACCCTAATTACAAAACTATTTTGTAATTGCAAATTAATCCAATAATTTGAATAAACAATTTAATTAAATCCTTAAGAAGCCCAATTAACTTAATTGTTTAATTTAATCAATTAGGCCCAATAACTTAATTAAACATTTAATCAATTAGGCCCAATAACTTAATTGTTTAATTTAATTAATTAAGCCTAATGACTTAATTAAACAATTTAATGAATTAGGCACAACTTAATT
>NW_018397270.1:1227990-1248146 GCF_002168275.2 Theobroma umbraticum
ATTCTTAAGTTAACCTTAGAATTACATAAATTTACACTACTTTAAATTTATCATTAATCAAGTTAACTATCTAGAGTTCATAGACCAAGATTGGGATCTAATAATCCGTCATAGCCACCCAAATGTTAGAAGAGTCAAGATGGTTTGACTCAACCTTTTAGTATAATTCATTTCTTCATCATATAACCCGGAGATGATAAGAGAATGGTGTAGAGTCTACTCTTATTGATCTCCATATTCATTTTTAAAGTTTGATTATCAGCTTTATAAAGACTTATGAAACTCTTTTCATAATCTTCAAGTCGCCTTAGCCAAGGACTTCAATAAGCTAGTATCAACCAAAAACAGTTAGGATATGTCCCTCGTATCACTTAGGGTGATGATTCCTATCTTGATCACTCATTTGCCTTCACATACTTCATGTTATACCCAAAAGCATCTTGTTTCGGCATTCTTGGTTAAGCACCCATAGGGATAGTATCAAAGCATATCACTGTACACATAAGACAACTTGGTGTCTCAAGTCTAGGGAGTATTTACACAACTAACACATGAGAAGTATTGCATAGACACTTGAATGAAATACCAAGTGCACTTCTCACGGCGGGTCTTGTTCAGTGAACTTGCTCTCCTAGGTAAGCACTTACATTCTAGTTCCAAGTATCTCTATACTTCAACCTATGAGATCAGTTGTTTACTTCTCAAGTAAGGAACATAGAATGTACCAGTCTCTGGCATCATTGATGTTCAATCTCAATGATACATTGACCAGGAACATTTTTGAGATTACGCTTTGATGCATAAGGATCTCATAACTGCAACCCATTACAGTTTCGTTGTAAGGCATATTAATCTCATGGACTTCATCTAATTAAACTTTATATCTTGTTATAATTGATGTCTTATTGATGAAGGAAAACCTTTAATCATTCAACCTGAATAATATTGTTGCATTGTTGGAATCAAGCCTTAACCAATTGCAATTGGCTGTAAGGCTCAACCCAACAATTATGTGGTTGAATCACTTACTATTAGATTTTGGCATTAAATTAGAAGCAATAGCCAAACTTTATTGTGATAATCTTTTTGCAATTCATATTTGTTGTAATCCTATCCTCCATGAAAGAACAAAACATATAGAGATGGATTGCCAGTTTATTAAAGAGAAAGTGATTTAATGACTGATTGAGCCAGTTCATATATTTATAAAATTGCAGGTTGCTGACATATCAACTAAGGCACTACAACCTAAGCAATATCCTTGGTTGTTAAGCAAGATGAATATTCATGGCATTCGTGCTCCTCCATGAATATTCATCTTGAGGGGGAGTATTAACCTGAAGAATTAACTAAGTAATTGATCTGCAAGTGTTTGCAAGTCCACAATATACTGAAGTGAAGAAGAAAGGCATGTGAAGCTCATTTAAAGAACACGTGCTTAAGTAAATTATGTATATACTTTTATAGTTTCAATAAATAGAGTTAGATAGAGTTAATTGTTTTTTTGTTGATTAGTTTTCCCTCTTTTAAGATTGAGTTACTTTACTTTTTTATTCTTGTATAAATAGACCTTTGTAATAAGTTTGCAATCATTGAAGAAATGAGTTGATTTCTACCCATAAAGCTCATTCTTCATTTGGCTTTTACTGTTTGAACATCTTCACCATTAAAGCTCAAGAAAACATCATATTTCCATTGAGAAGAAGATAAAGATGAAGATAATGATGAGAAAGAGTAGGAGGAGGATGACACACCGATAGTCATAGTTGTATAGAGGAAAAACAAGAAGAAAATGGGAAGATAGTGTCTGTTTCGATAAGAAGCAGGAGGAGATATTGTTGAAAAATAGTATATTTCATAAGGTTCAAACATCCCACATTGCCAAGATACATGAAAGGTGAATGCCATATATATGAAAACACACTATGGGCTTGTTGCAAGTAAGGAAAACGGAGAGGGCTCGCGCGCATACAAGATTGGGTTAGACCTTGAGAAATTTCAGATTCTCCCCTTGCCCGTGAATATACACGTGGGCTGTTCCTAAGTGAACTTTTGTACCTTGACTTTAATTTTTTTTAAAGTTTTCAACCTTGATTGAATCATACTCAAACTCTACCTAGCTTACTTGGTTTTGCTTCAACGTTTATCTGATTAAGTTCTACAATGGATACCTGAGTAGCTGACTAGGTTTTTTTCTAACTCCCTGAGTCTTTTTCTCAACTCCCTAATCTGGTTCAACATTCACCTTATTTGGTGCAACGTTCACCTCACTCCATACCTATAAATACAACCTCACACCTTCACTCTCAACACACACCAAAGCCTTTCACATTCTGAGCTTTCTTTGCTTATCTTCTTCACCTTCTTTCTTCAATAGCTGGGTTCTTTCTCTATTTCTGCTGTTTCTGTCATCCCTTAATAGTTAGTGCAAACTATTAAGAAAGGGTCTGTTGAATCTTGAAAGATAATCGCTACAATCTTTTTGCACTGAGTTTCATACTCTGAAGGGGTAAAAATTATCCTGAAGGACAGTGATACCATGCCTCAAACTTCCTCTTACTGTTTTTACTTACTTTATTTTATATTCCTTGTTTCCCTTAATTTTCTCTAACAGATATCATGTTAACTTGCAGGGTTGACTTCTCTTTTTCCTCTCTTATTACATGATGTGCTGTGCCTAGAATATGAATTGTATATCTTGATATCATAGCTAACTGTTGTGATGTAATTGCCCCTCTTTACTTTTTTATAATGGTATCCCATGTCACTGTGGTGTTGCGTAATAGTTATGGTGATAAGCATTACCGTCTGTTTCACTTTTTAGCCATCCCCAATTGGTTCTTTTTAGGATATTGTATGTTTATTCTAATACAAAATAATCCTAATTGAGAGAAAAAGATTAAAAAAAATCAAAACAAAATCTGTGGCCGCCCATGTTGTAGAATTGTATATAACTTAAGCAATCTTATACATTATGTTTCTTTATTTCACTAAAAACTAGATCAAGCTTTCAGTGCTAAGATGTGTCATTGGTGCTTCAATATTATGTGTCAGTGAGTGCTGTGTAGGGGAACCCTTCAATCAATGGAGTTGGCGTTGGCTTTGTGCTACCATAGCAGACTCTTCTTGAAATTAAGATTGAGAGAATTTTGTTTCTTCCGCTACCCAGAAGTGAAACTAATCTTTCCTTGAAATTACTACAAATAAAATCCTCTATGGTTGAAAGGCTTCCAAAATATATAAAGATAAAGAATGACTATTACTATGTTTGTTGAACTTCAAACATCCACTGAAAAATATGTATCAACGGAAGGGAAGGGGAGAGAGTAACGCTTCACTTTCCATGTTCAGATAGTTTCAAAATCTCGATGGGACAACTTGACAAGTAGGTTCTAGGCATTAGAGTAAGGGAGGGCTATTTGAGTTTGAATTGTGGTGGCTCCCCTTGTAGCCGTTGGGTGTGGGAAGCATTTTGCATATAAATAGAGCATTTAAAACGCATTGTAAAATTTGGTGACACATTTGTAAATCTCATGCAATTATGAATAGAATACACAAACCTTTGCCTTATCTACTCTAGTGCTCTGGTTATTCTCATGTGTTGGGTAGTGGTTGTGCATATTGGTGTTTTAGTAAGTGCATTTGCAACAAATTGGCTTCTGTTGCTTATTGTGTTAGTGTTTAAGGTTGAACTTAGGGGACCAACACACAAGTAGGGTGTCTTAAAGTTGCACGGTGTGAGCCCTTAAGGTAGCATGTTGTATGCATTAGAAAGTTGGTTGTCCAAGGTAGGAGTGGCCTGGGGAAAGTTAGTGGAGAAAATGAAGGATTATGAGGGCGATATGGAAGAGCTAAGCTCTATCGGAGATAAGTGAAAAGAGAGCTCTAAAGGGCCTTGGAGGAAACCGTGGATCCTAAAGAAATATTGACTTTGGAGAAAATATTTGAGGTAACGAGGCAAGAAATGCAAGAGATGAAGGTATGACCAAGCTATGGCCTTTGCTTGGCTTTTGAGTTTTTATGATAATTTTATTAAGCGTCAATATCCATTACATACTATCATAATTTGTTTTAAATTCAAATTAAAGCATATAAACACATAAAAAACATAAAACTGTTCAAACTTTAGAAAAAATGAATCACCACTAAAGTTCAAGAAATTATCATATTTCCATTGGGAAGATGATGACGGAGAAGAAGTTGAGATAATACAATTTTTTCCATGAGGAGAAGAGGAGGAGGAGCAGGATAGCAAAGGAATCAACTTGGACAATAAACTGCTGAATGGAATAAAACGAAGAGCAAATTGAGTTTATAACTTCCCTACTTCAATTCCACAGCATTGGTGTCAGTACGGACTTACCACGTGGGGCGTACTTTTACGCGTTTTTCCATGTGGAGTAACTTACAAGTCATGGCTTCATCGTCCTTTTATACATTTCCCGGTTTTAAAAATTCAAAAGTACCACAAAAATACTTTATCTTGGATTTTTGAGTGATCGAAGATGAATACGTCTGGCGAAAGAGGATCATGCAAACTGGTTTCAAAGAAGGGTTACGACGTTTAGGGTCATTGCTAGTTTAATAATTTAATCTTATCTTGGAATTTTAGGACCGATTATTTATTTTAAAATTTAATGGATTAGAGTTAAACAAAATCTGAAGAATTTGCATTGATTTTATCAAAAACATAAAAAAGAAAAATAAAGAGAGAAAAAAACTTGATCAATTAATGAGTTTTAACATAATTATTAATATGGTATGCTATGATATTAATAAGAAATGATACACATCAATAACTGTATCATATTTGGTTCAGTATAAAAACGTTTGATACAATATACGATACATATCTTATAATATAAGAACTTAAGGTATCTTATGGTCAATATGTTTTTCATATGCTTAAGTCTAATCAATTATTAAAACTTTATTTATTTATTTTAATTAAAACATGAAAAATTATTTTTTTATGAGTTTTAATTTTTAAGATTTAAATTTTAAACCAAAAATTGTAAAAAAAAAATCGAATTCCTCGACTTCAACATGATAAGGGTTTTTAAATTTTTAATTAATAAATTAATATGAAAAATATATATTTTATTTAAAATATATTAAAAATGTTATAAAATGTATATTGTTAAAAGAATATGTTGTGGGTTTAAATTAAAAAATAAACCTCTTTTAAATTTATGTCCTATAACCCTCAATTTTATTAAAAAAATAATATTTTTAAAAATTTTTTATTTTATATCTATAAATTTTATTTATAATTAACTTTAAAATTTTTTATCATATTTTACTCTAAGATATCATACTTCATATTCCATATTAAAAAATAAAATTTCCATATCTCAATATGATAACTATGGATTTTACAAAGAAAGGTACGAAGTTCGTGACAAGTTATAACAGCCAACCCGTTAGCATTGAGGCCAACCATTCCGACACAGTACACTACCCAAACCAACAGGCAGACTAGCCTAGGTAAATAAGGATGAAGTTAATCAATTTTTGTTGGAGGGTTAAAAGTAAAAAAATTAAAATTAAAAAATTAAAAATTAATATATTGAATTTAATTGACAATTAAAAGATTGATAATAAAAAATAATTTTATATAACATATAAATCAAGAAATAATTACCTACAACAATCCGAAAGTTGTATTTGGCCACATTTCTTGAATTATAATTAATCAATTATTAATTATATATTGAAAAGTATCCATTTGTTTAGGAATCATATTTTTTCTTTTAAAAAATTTATCAATTGTTTTCAACTTTCACATACTTTAATCAAACTTGAAAGAAAATTAATATAGTCAACTTCCAGTATTCTTATTTTATTTCTATTTAACCTTATAATACTAAATATAAAACTATAATACATAAAACACAACTAGCTAAATACAATATACAGAATTGAAAATTTCATCTTATATGATTTAGATTGTTGAAAGGCTATATATTCAAATAATTTCCTTTCAACTGAATATAAAACATAAAATATGTAAAAAAGATATATTAAAGGTAGTTTCTTCTTACATAATCAAGATTAATAAAAAAAATAATATATTGATAAAATTTTAAACTACAGTGATATACTTCAACTTATATTTAAGAATTATATAATAATTTACTATATTTTAAAGATTAAAATCATAGAAAATAAAATTGATATAATAGAAAATAAAATATAGTAACTAGAAGATACAATCCACATATGACAAAATAAAAAAGAGAAAAATATGACCGATGGTTCATAAAAATTTGAAAAAAAAAATCTATAAAAATTTAAAGCATATATATAAATAGAATAAAAATAAAAAATATAAATAAAAATAATAATATAAATTACAAGAAGAAAACATAAAAAACTGTTAAAATTAAATGATGCATATGATATCATTTTATTATTCTTTATTTGTTTAATTATTATATAAAAAATTATTTTAAAGAGATTCTTAAAAGAATATATAAAAAATTTTAAAAATTTTATATAATATAAAAAAAATTTAAAATTTTGGAGGATCAAAAGGTAAAATAGGCTCCCTCCCTCAAGGCAAACATCCAATGTATCTGCTAGTAGTCACCAAAATCGTTCAAACAGTAAGAAAATCGTGATGGGACAACTTGACCCTTTTTAGCTATTATGAGTAAGAGAATGTTTGAGTTTGAATTTTAGAAATTAATAGTAAAAGTCATAAAACGGGAAGCTTCAAGACAATTGCATGAAAAGCTTAGACAAATACTACTTTTGAAGCAAATGGTCAAAACTCAAAAACATTCAAAAATCTAAAAATTTAGCCAAGGTCACAGTAGAAATGCTTATACTCTTTAGTTGGGATGGTGCCATTTGTTAAATATCTTATTTTTAACTTTTATTGAATTGATTATTATTAGTGATTTACCATGAATAATGTTATAAGGTAAATCATGTACAATATTTATTAAAGTAAAATGACATAATATGTTTCAAAGTAGGTATTCAGTTAGTTTTATTGTTAATTATTATTCTAGTTTATGATTTTCTTTTTGGGTTTCAAAGTTATGATTTTAGTTGATCCATTCTAAATTTAGTTAAAAAGTCTATAAGAGCATTAGTTTTCATGATACACAAAAACAATGTCTCTAATAAATTTCCACATGTTATCAATTTCATTAAAAATGTGCACTTATCCCAAATATAAGCAATAAACCGAAAATGACAAGAATTAGATTTCATAGAGTAGCAACAGAATTAAAATGTTATTTTAATTGGTCAAAAGGTCCCTCTAGTCCTTGTACTCTTTAATTTTATTTAATTTAGTCCCTATACTCAAAATCGAAGCAATTTACTTCTTTGATTTTAGGAATTACATCAATTTAGTCCCCTCTAACGGTATCCAATTTTACCGTTAAAAAATGCTATCATCACTGACATCAATGTTGACGTGTTATATTTTGATGGCATAACATTTGAGATGATGCCGTGACATGTCACATGACACCAAATAATGATGTGGTAGTGTCGCGTGGCACTATGTGATGACATGGCACTGACATACTAACATGTCAATGCCACGCGACATATCAAAAAAATTTTTTTTAAAAATTCTGCCACGTCATAAGGACTAAAAATATATAATACGTGGATTAAATTGAACAAAATTGAAAAAAATATTTGAAAAGTATAAATCTTTAAGTAGATTATTGATATGTTTTTCAATACGTCAAATATTTAAGTGTAAAAGATTTATGGTGTTAAAAATTATGTATAAATATTTTTTTACTTGATTATTTGATTGTAGAATATGTAAATTAATTTATCTTTTTTTACAAAAATTAAGTTTGAATTCTCCTCCTATAAAAAAAATTTTAAAAAAATTTCATATCTAAAGTCAAATTTAGATGAATAACTTGAATTATGTTAAAATAAAATAATATAAAATGATTAAATATATTGATTTAGTTACAACTTTCATAATTTATAAATGCACATTCTTTTAAAATTATTCAACTCTTACCCAATTTACTTTTTATTTAAATTTAATCAAATTAGCAAAATATGTTGATTTAGTTACAACTTTCACAATTTACAAATATACGTTCTTTTGCAGTTATTCATCATTTACCCAATTTACCTTTTTATTTAAATTTACTCAAAATTTTATATAAAATAAGTATATTTAAATTTAAATACCACAATCAAATTCTGTTAAATTTAAATTTAAATTATTAACTTGGATCTACAAAAAATTTGTCAATAAAATAAAATGGTACAAATATTTACAGTTATATTTAAATTTATCAACCAGAAATTTCAACTTAAAAAATATAACTTGAAATATTAAACAAAATAAAAACTTAAAAAATAAAAAAAAAATAAATTGGTGGAGCTTAGATTTTATAGTTGTAATAAGAGATTTGTCATGTCCACATTAAACAAGTCAAAATGAAAAATTATCGCTAACTCGATATCTCCGTTCTTATTTTTTTAAAAGAAAAAGCTAAATTAACATATTTTGCTAATTTGACTTTAGCTCAAGTTAAAAACTAAATTCAATAAATTTTAAATTTTTATACTATTATAAATAGAAGAAAAAAGAATTTATTTGGTTATTTTATATTATTTTATGTTAATGTCATATAAGTTATTTATCTAAATTTGACTTCAGGTATAAAATTCTTTTCAATTTCTTTTATAGAAAGAGTATTTAAACTTAATTTTTGTAAAAAATATAAATTAATTTACATATTCTAGAATCAATAATCAATTAAGAAAATATTTATATATATTTTTTAACATAATAAATTTTTTACACTTAAATATTTTGTTTATTAATAAGCATATCAATAATCTACTTATAGATTTATATTTTTTAAATATATTTTTCAATTTAGTCCCTCAATATTTTAATTGAACAAAATTGAAAAGTATAAGAACCGAATAGATCTTTTGACTAAAATTTTTTTCGCTCAGCACACACGGTTTAAAACGCTATAAACTACAAGAAGACAACATAAGCTTTGAATTGGACTCTATAAATAAAATAATTTATACAAATGCATGTTACAATACAACTTAGGTTTAATTAATACTTCATTCACACAACTTAGCTGAAGAGGATCAAAACGATATCCAAAGGATTTCATCTCCATCCTGTTTTTATGACCTTTTCAACCTGGAAATGAAGAACAAAGGTTATAAACGTAAATTAGACTTACAACACATAATCCTCGATCTTACTTCTTTGATATAAAAAGCAAATAGAATAATGAAAAAAAGTGAGAGCAGTGTAAAAGACTAGTGATTACCTGCTGATCCATCACTTGGATAAAACTACATAACAAATATCTAAGCCATGGATCTTTATTTAATATTGCACGAGGCAAATAGCGTAGCTAGAGGTGGTCCTTGGAGATCCGGCCTGATATGCTTTCAAATTGAAACAACTCCTGTAAATAGGGACGAGCACTTGGAGATAAGAATCCAAGTGCGAGTGTCCTCCTCGTGCCAAGCATCTTTATTGGATGGAGGCACAAGGGGAATCCCATCCACTGACACTCATTCTGCAAATTGGGAGGTAATGGTATCCCTACTGAAGTTTCCTCACTCTGGTGACTAAACCATTCAAGGATTACACTTGCAGGTATGACGTTTGTGAATTTCAGTCCTGCATCCGTAATTAAATCAAAAACTTTATTTAATTAGTCAATCTGAACTGTTTGCCTAATAGTGTTACTTAGATGGGAAACATGGCATAAAACAATCAATAAAAATGCACCATCTATCCAAAAAACGTATGTCATTTTACTTTTTTTTGAAAAGAGGTTTTTATTTTCGAAATTAATAATAAATATTAGAAAAAATAAAAATATGTTTTTTGCTAAAAATTTTTATTTTAAACATGACAAATAACAATTTTTTGAAAATTCTAAACATTAAAAAAATATGGTTTTCTTAAAAATTTTATTTTTGAGATTTAAAATAAAAAATTTTTAGAATATGAACAAATAAAATATAAAATAAATTATCTTAAAATTAAATAATAAAATATTAATATGATATCTAAAAAAAATCCTAAAACCATTCAAAGCAAATTAAAATAAACCATTATTTATTTATTGTGTTCAATCAAATTAACCCTTATAATTTTATTTTAAACCAAATAACAACTAATAATTGATTAACTGTTATTAATTAAAATACCATATGATGTTAATGTAACATGCTAAAACAATAGAAATTGGTGTCCATTTAGCCAATAACAGCTAGAACTACAGCTTCCTCTCCTTCTTGATCTCTCTCTCTCCCTCTCTCTCTCCCTAATTTTTTTTCTCTTATTTTTATAAAATTTTCGTCATTATCTAGATTTTTAACTTTTTAGAATTATTATTTTAATATTAAAAATTAAAACATTAGAATAAAAACAACAGATAAAAATAAAAGGATTATTAAAAAGAGTATAAAAGTTGTGGGCACAAAGAATTAAAAAGAGTGGCAATTGCCTGTTGATCCATGAGTAGTATAATGGCGGATATGATAAAATTTTGGCGAAGTTGGAATGCTAGGCTGCTCTATTGTTGGGTCCATGTCCTCTACATCACTTGGACACACTAATCAAGCCCCACGCTTGTTCACCTTCAACTGGGAACCATTGCCTTTATCGTAGAAAAAGAATCTCAAATCTAGCACAACTCCTTGCGCAATCTCTCGTCCCTGGATATTTGTCAAATTCTTCATGAGGCAAAGGTGGTCCTTGGAGATCCGGCTTGAAATGCCATTAGATTGAAACAAACCAATATACTTTAAAATGGGACCAGCACTTGGAGAATGCAAACGAAAATATCCACATCACGCCGAGCACCATTGTTGGAGGCAGGCACAACAACACAGCACAAGGCGATTCCCATCCGCAGACTATCATTTTGCAGATTGGGAGGATATGCTATCCTTATTGAACTAACCATTCAAAGGTTTCACTTCCTGGAATAAGAATGTCAAATATTAGTCTTCCATCTCCAATTGCCTGCAAAAAAAAAGCCCCGTTATTTAGTAATTAGTTTAATGTTAAATACACATTTTGCAACATAATTTATATTCAAACTTTATCTCCAACATAATTTGCATCTCCCCCAATTCTGCCCTCTCTCTCCCTAACTTCTTGGGTTTCTTTTTTTAATTTTTGTCATTTTTTAAATTTTAAATTTTAAAATTACTATTTTAATATTAAAAATCAAAATATTAGAACAAAAACAGGAGATAAAAACAAAAAAGAAGTAAGTCACATACACATTCTTGTTTATTATTTTTCTATCAAGTCACCGATTTGACTAACAATGTTAATTAAAAATTCAAACCATTCAACGAAAATAAAGTTTAAATATATCAATAATTTTACTATAATTCAGATACCAAATACATTATTAATCTATTAATTTGCTACTATAAATTATTGAGAGTAAGGGTAAGCGAGTTGAAGAAATATACCTTAAGATGTCCTTTTAGCATCGTTAATGCATTTGCAGCCAATTTGAAGCAATTACCACCCTAAGAATACGTCCTTTTCCATAAAGGGCAATCACTTCTAGTTTTCCAATGAATGTATGATTTTGTTGGATTTGGAGCTATTTCTAATGAAGCACAACTATCTAACTCTACTATGCTTGATGAAAGTTCAGGCAATGATTCAAGCTTATTGCAACCCGACAATTCGAGACAATGAAGCTTGGTAAGTTGACAGAATTGTTATGACGAAGAATCAGTGTTTCCAATGAGGATAAGCTACATATATCACTAGGAAGAGCCCCTTCACAATTCCTGCCGCTTATTTTCAGCTTTGTTAAAGAGCTCAAACCTGAGAAATGGGGTAAAGTCAGAGCCGTTGAATTCGGACTTTTTTTGAGAAGCATGGGATTCAGACTTGACAGTACTATTTCGCATCCCTTCCTAAATATTCTTCGTAGGAAGGATGGAGGTGAATTTTCAAGTACAGAGCAGCTCAAGAGATTAAGAACTTTTAGACTGCTGAGATCTCCAACTGAAGAGGAAAGCTCTTTAATACTTGTCCCATCTAAATAGAGCTCCAGCAAACGTTCCATTTTCCCATCAATGATCTTTGGAAACCTTTGAAGATTCTTATAACCTGAAAGAATCATTGTTTGAAGAGATCCCACTTCAATGTTGGTTGGGAGACTCCTAAGACTTGTGCAATCTCTTAAATTCAAAAGTTTAAGCTTAATGGACGGATTGACATCTACTAATTGCTAGTACAGCCTTTCAAATTCAAACTTTCGACATTTTTTGGTCATTGTCAAGTGTGGTAAATTTGCAAGTTGAGAACAGCCCGAGAGATTAAGAAATTTGAGACTGCTAAGATGTCCAAATGAAGAGGGAAGTTTTTTAACACACGTCCCATCTATATTTGAGCAAACATTCCATTTTCCCAGCAATCTCTGGCAACCTTCGAAGATACGAGCAGCCTGAAAGAATCAATGTTTCAAGAGCTTCGATTCCAATTTTGATTGGGAGACTCCTAAGGCTTTTGCAGTTTCTTAAATTTAAAAGTTGAAGCTTGGGTAGAAATACGATGGATGGATGGATGGACATGTACTAAGCTAATACACCCTTTCAAATTTGAACTTTCAAGATCCTCAAGCCTTTGTGAAGACTGGTGTCTTGGAAGTTGACGACTTTCAACTTATTTAAAGGCTGTCAAAGAAACAATAAAAATAGGAATTGTTAATTTGTAATGATATTCAAATTATTTATAATTTCTATGAGGATAAGCTAAAAGGCCATATTACTTACTCTCTTTCCCTCCCACAGTCGGTCAATGCAGCTATTGGGTAGGGCAAGTGCAACGAGGTTTTCTAGTTGGAAGCTCGAAAGCAATGATTTTAAAGGACATCTAGGCCAATAAAAAAGCTGTAGCTCTTTAGAAAGATATATGAGATCACAGGATTTTAGGACACCACGGACTGTAAGCAATATTAGTTTTGTCATCTTCAAGAAGGCAAATGAGCTTCACAGCATATATAATATATATATATATATATATCAATTATTTTTTAAATTAGATTCCTCATAAAATATTTTGTAAAAATTCTTTATTTTATGATTTTGTTTTAGATGCTCACGAACTTAAGTTTCATCTTGCAAAAATAAATAAATAAATAAATAAAATCTTCAAATTTATTGATTTCTAATGCAATCAATATTTGTCTCTCACACTCTTATTTCTTGTCCACATTGAATCAAAATTTAGGTTCCTTTATCAAGATCTTTTCGATATCAACTTGATTGTCATGGTTTTTTCTCTTTGAATTTTGGTAGCATTAATATACTAAAAAGATATCATCAAAATCAATAACCAATAAGTTAATATACTCTTTTAGGTATAGACATTCCAAGTTTTTATTTTAAAAATTAGTTTACTTGATACATGAATATTTTAACTCAATACTTTTGCATAAAATGACAATTACCATGGTTTTTTTAAATAAATAAAACATGTTTGGCATGTACATTCCATACTATTTAAATTGGCTGCCATTTATGATGGGTAAAATCTAAAAGGTCTCCTCAAAACACATCAAAATGACGCTTTGATCCCTCTTATTTCAAAATGATGTTTTTAGCTCCTTAACTACTGTTAACACATTTAATCAATAATTAAAAAAAAAAGATTTAAAACTACATAAATATTTTAAGACATAAATACCTTTTATATTATTTTTGGAATATTTAAGCATATTCTCTTTTTAAAAAAATCTACTCATCTTTCTCTCAAAAACCTTAATAAAAATAAATAAATAAATTTTGATGCGAAAGCCTGAAAATTTGAAGCTCTATTCATCTTGAAAACCATAAAATTCTTTCTTAAGCTAAAGTCTATTGTCATTAGACTCTTTATTTCCCTAATAGTTTGAGAATTTTTTCTTTCATTGAAAAAAATTTATTAAAAGTAAATCTTTTATTCAATAATGGATATTTCAAATTTGATGTTATTGGATTAAGAGATTAATTTTTTACTTGTGATTATTAATTTTGTTGAAAAAATTTTGCTCAAAATTTGTTCTTTCAGACTAGGGTTTTAGGTCATGTAAAAAGATTTTAACTTGATTACTATATATCAAAAGTTAAAAGATCTGATGGTGCATTATGTAGTAGGTTTCCTTCTCTATTTATAAAGGCTGTAGCTCTACTGCGTTTTTGTTTTTGGCCTCAAGACCCATATGTCTCTTGCAAATTAGCAATAGGCTTTCCATGGCACTATGAATTGGCCAGTACATTTACAAAAGAGACTGCATAAAAATCATTGCGGTACAAAATCAGGATCCATCCTCCTGGAGTACCACAAGTAATCAGAAGGTTGCTTGCTCAAACATAAAAGAGTTGGCAAAGCAGTAAACAAAAAGTTGCCTCAATCGGAGCAACAAGGCACATCAGGAAAAAGAAACCACTGACGACGATTAGCCATACAATTCAATGAGCAGAACCAAAATCAGAACAGTCGTCAACGAAGAAACAACCCGCACAACAAGACACAGAGGTAGCCATGTCACTTGGAGCGCAACTTGACAGAATGCAGCTTCACAAAGGCGAGAACCAGCAAGAGAGCTTGGAGTAGATGAGAAAGAGACAATCAAAACAGAAACAAGGAATCATCCCCATTGCCACAACAAGGAAGGCAGCAGATGAGGCATCCAACAGCCGGTGATCTCAACGAAAACAACTTGGGGAGTGATATTGGGTTTCTATTTATTGATCGAATTTGGATTTTTTGGGTTCTTGTTCCTACATTGGTTGGTAGCTCCTTGTATTTTTTTCCATTATGAAATCAAAGCTGCTTTTCAAAAAGAAAAAAAGGTTTTAAATTTTTTTCTTTTATATTAAATATTGAATTTTATTAAATATCAAAGTGAGACAAACTAACACATTTATAAATCTCGTTTTAAAATTTTATTAAATTTCAAGGTTTTTCCTTCTCTGTCAAATATTGAATTTTATTGAATATTAAAATGAATTTTATTAAGTTTTGGAAAGAAATATGAACCGATTCTTTTAAGAGGGCATTTGTGTCATAAAATATTTATGTAGTGTTGGATATAATTTTTTTTAAAAACGTAGTTTTAAACCAAGAGGTACCAAAGTGTCATTTTGAAATATTTTGAGAGAGCTTTTTGAATTTTACCCCATTTATAAAGCCCTTGCTAGGCTTAATAAGCTGCCATTTGACAGCTAATTAAGCACCATAGGATAATTCAGAGGAAATAAAGAAAAAATAAAAAGAGTATGGAAACATTCTTAATTACATAAAATGAAATAAAAGTGTGGCATGCAAATATATACACCTAATTAAATAAAGTAAAAATATGATTAAAAAATATATTTAAAATTTAATTATCATATAATTAATAAAATTATATATGGATATTTAAATAAAATGAATATCAATCAATTATTAATTTCATGATAATAAACGTTAAAACATTTAATTAATATTAATAGTTATAACGTAAATGTTAAAATTGGTTTCAATTTTTTTTTATTTTCTTATAAAAAACTTTTTATTTTATTTTTACACGGTAAATAAAATATGCTTAAATGTTTATTTAAATAGTTAAAAAAATATTTTATTTCATACCATTACCAATGAAATTTTCGATTGTTTGTTAACGAAATTCTCAGTGGGTAATTTCGTCGATAATTGACATTACTGACAAAATGCACACCTTTATTGACGAATTTTTCTGTCAGTAAAACTTTATTTTTTAGTGGTGTCACCAAATGAATATAAACTGGGTTCACAAAGTGAAGAGTTTTCCTTAAGCTCTTCAAGAGTCATGAGGCATGATCTAAATGGATTGAGGATTGAATTTCACTTGATTCTTTATCTCTAATTGCATTGCCACATGTTGAGCATTGAATTTCACAAGGCTTTTCTTTCAATTTCTCTTCCTTTTTTGCCATACAACTCCTCTAATTTCTCTAAAATCTCTTTGACACTTTCAGACTTGGAAACTCTCTTGTAATCATTATCATCAAGTGCGTAAAAAAGAATATGCATAGTCTTAGCAGTGAGTTGTACCATATTAATGACACTTATATCCCACTCTTTTTCTTCCTTGGTTGGCTTGTATGGACCATCAACAATTGTTTACCAAACTTCATAATCATTGGCTAGAACAAAGAACTCCATTCCATTCTTCCAATAAATGTAGTTCTCGCCATTGAATAAAGGAGGCTCCACAAGTGGTTCCCTTTCACCAAGAATTGTTGCAATAGAATTCATGGTCATGTATTGAAGCTAACATGGATCACTCAAAAGCTTTATATTAGACATTAGACATGACCAAATGCATAGATTACAATAGAACTTAATAGGTTTATATTAATGTCATATGAAAGTAGACATAGGATTAATATAAAACATGTGTTGTATCTCAAAAGGGAACATCATGCACCTTAGGTGATCTAGTCATTAATTTTAAAAAGATAAGTTAAATCAATCAATCATGAGTTAATCATAGGAATTCAATTGATGAAATCTAAATCCTAGAATTGCAATTATTATTGGTTAAAGTTTAAGTGATTGATGGTCTTTAATTTAGATTTTGATTAGTTAACCTTATTTAAATTAAGTTGAACTTTCTAAATAATATAGAAAACCTTAATTTTGGTACTTGATACAACTTTCTTGTGGGAACGATACTTTGCTTGCTCTATATTATTTATTTGCGATCTATGCACTTGCGGGATTAGCATAACAAATACAACCCTTACAATGCCTTTTCACAAGAGCAAGCATAACCCACACAATACCTTTTTACAAGAACAAGCACAATCCTTACAATGTTACCTTTTGAAGGCTAAGGCGCAACCTTTTCTCTCCTAAGAGGTAGATTTTGCTAAGTAAGTACAACTAAGGAAGAATGGGTAAAAAGTTTACACTACAATTGGAGTGAAAGCACAAATAAATTTTCAACTCAAGAGTGAATTCTTGTTTTTGCTTGGTTTTCCTCTCTTTTCTTTGCAAGGCTTGATTCTTGAGTGTTTGATTTTTTTCTCTCACTTCTTCCATTCTTTTGAATGCTTTAAATGGTCCTTTTTATAGTTGGAGAAGTATTGGAGCCGTTGAGGTTGATTTCAAAAAGAAAATAGTTGTTTGTCTTTTGGAATCTAACGATCATCTAGGGTTGACTATGGAGATGTGGCAGACAATCCTTTGTAGCTTCAGACTTTTTCTTCTTCTTGTTTGCGCTTTGAGGGTCAAGTATTTAACGTGGCATTCGACCCTCAACCCGAGGTTGACTTCATATCTTTTTTTCTTGCTTTGGGGTTGAGTATGAAAATTATGTATTTGACTCTCCAAGCTTCTAGAGGTTTTTTGGCTCCTTTTTCTTCTTCTAGGGTCGATTATGAAAGTTGGGTAGTTGACTCTCGAAGGCAAAAGTTGATCTTCTAAGCTTTCTTCATTTTTTCTTGCTTTCTGCTTTATGGCCAAGTTTCAAGACGTGTAGTTGACCCCAAACTCGAGCCTTCACTTCATTCTGTCTTCATTTGTGCATATAAGGTCGAGTATGAAGAAGTTGTAGTCGACCTTGGACCAATGCCTTTATCACATAAGCTTTTAGCTAAGCTTTTTGCATACCTTCTTAACTTTGTGTCAAACTTGATGTTGTGGGGGTTGATCCTTCTGGAATTATGAACCTATCTTAGAAATCAAATATCTCAACAATAAATGTTAGGAAGATTATAACACTTATTCTAAGTAAGTTTAACACTCATACAATTAAGTCAATTAAGCTTATAGATATTTCTAAAGTAATTGCATGAGAATCTAGTAACTTCAAGAATTAATCAAGGATCATTCAAATAAGTTCAAGCAAATTTGATCATATTGTCATTTCAAAAGTATAATCATTTTAGAGCTAATAAAGCTAACAAAGTTTATTGAGACAATTTATTAAAACAAGGAAAGGAGAGTTACATTATGATGTTATGACAACATTCATGTACATGTAAGAGGTAGGATATAAATGGAGTACCTTGTTATATATAATGGCTTAAACCCTCTTGATTATATTTCTTCATAGTTCAAAAAGAAAACTTATTTGTGTGCATACAAGAACACGTTGAACCATGTCAAATGAAGGATGACTTGGCCCAAAATAGTAGATGGAACAATTTTGCCTCTTTTGATAAAAGGGATGCTTCGTAGGTTTACTAATAAAAGAAAGAGGGAAACACTTGAAGGAAAGACTAGGACCAAACATTGAAGAGTTAGGAGAAAAAATGGCACATGTTTACTCTCTTCAAGACTACTGCAACAAGCAAGGATGTATAAAGAGAAACAAACTTGTAAGACTCTTATTTCATTGAATTGTGTACTGCATATACTCATTTATTAACTTCCTTTTATTATCTTTGTGTAGGCCACTTTTGACAATTCAAGGCCTTGGGATTGGAAAACAAAGGTGGGATAAATCAAAAAAAATTTGCCAAGGTACATGCATTAAATGCAACAATTGACCATTTCGTTATTGTCTTTGTGTAGGTAACTTATGACAATTCAACCTCTCTATAGGAGAACAAAAGGACAAAAATATGCCAAAAGAACAACTTGCTACTAACATTAATGCTAGTGCGGCAAGTGGAAATCATGACGTGAAATTTTCCCTTCTTTATGTTTTATATTGGTATTGTTATTAAGAAATAAACTATTGTGTTTTGATCATGAAAAAATGTGGTGAGCCAAAATACTGTGAGGGTTCAAGAAAAGGTAAGAAGAAGGGGAAAGCATGATCACATCAAGAAAGGATTGTCTTATCCCAAGAGTTTGATATTGAAATATCTATATTCAGTGTAAATAAATAATTACTTTATCTTATTTCATTTTTACAATATTATATAATGACTTTACATATGTTTTATTCATTTAAAAAACCTAAAAGATGTTATATAATTTAGCTCATGCATAACTACAAGTTAGTTACTGGTAACAACTAAGATTCTCTTTACTTATTGTCGTATTATCATACTTATAATTTTGAGTTTCACTCGTTATTATCATTTTTAATCTCAAGTACAAAGAAGGAAAAAAATGATAGAAAACAGAAGGAAGCAAATGTGATCTCTGCATTAATCTTGATACAAGTGTTGCATCTAAAACCAAGAAAAGAAAAGAAAAAGTTTGAGCATGAGAAGATGGATATTTGGTTTTTCAGAATTTAGGTTTTTGGCATTTGTGAAGCTATTGGCCATGGTTTGCCTTCTGTTTTAATGGCCTCTTAAGTTGAAAACAAGAGTCTTGCAACTGATCTCGTATCGTTTAAAGTTTGCATTGAAATAATTAATTTTGATGTTGTAAAAGCTGTGACGGATAAAATGATTAATAGATAGAGGGGATATAGGTTGGTGAGGAGAATAAAGCTGTTGGTTGCATGCCATTCAAGAGTGATCCATTAAAACTACATATAGATATTTTCGGTTTCAAAAGATTAAGTATAGGTCACATCAACATAATTAATGTTAGGTTATCATAATCAAAATTGATAGTAATAAATTTAAAGATATATAGACTTGATTTTTAAAAGTTATTGTATAAAGATTAAATTTAAAATACAAAATTACTTATAACATAAATGATATGTTTCGTAATTATTATTATATTGAATTCTTTATATGAGAAATCTCATAAAATTGATTACAAACCAAAATATAAGAGCAAAAGAAAATAGTGTAGTAGGGTCAGCATAACAAGTTACTGTAACATGAAAGTATACTTTCATAAGACTTGAATTTATGCTTCTTATAGACTACTAATGGTTATACTAGAGTATGATTCACATGTTATACATGGGCTAAATAGAAGATACACATGCATACAATTTGTGTAAAATTCATATCTCTACAACTCATGTGAATGATTTTAAATTTAAAAATTAACATATGATAAAGTCAGAAAATCCTTTTGAAATTTTTAAGTATGTTATTGATAGGTTACCCTTATTACCTCAAAAGCTAAATAGCATTTGTTGTATAAAATATAACACATTTATTGCAATTTTTCTCAATAAAGAAAAGGAAAAACAACAGTTGGACAAGTCTGAGGGAAATTAGAACAGAGAAAAAACAAATGGATTGGTAAGTCTGAGGGACTAGCAGTG
>NW_018397270.1:1248246-1249895 GCF_002168275.2 Theobroma umbraticum
TTATCGTCAGAAGAAGAGAGCAGAAGGAGCAACCAAAGAGAGCAATCCTTTTGGTATGATAAGTATTTCATTTACCCAGCCTTTTCAAGTTCATTGTATGGAATATCTGGGGTTTTATGACTGATTCTCTTCTGTTAAAACACAGTACACTGGGATCGTAAGAAGAGCAGTGGCAGCATACCTCAGTTAAAAGGAGCAAGACGCTTCTCTTTTGAAGAGCTTAAGAAATACACAAACAATTTTTCAGAAGCCAATGATATTGGATCGGGGGGTTATGGAAAGGTTAATTTTGACTCTCAGTGTCTCTCTCTATTGCACCTGTGTGCCTAGTTGTGCTCGTCAAAAACATGTATCCCTATGGCACCTTGGCCACATAGAGGTGGTCTCATTTGCACAACTCCATGTCTTGTTACTGGTTTGGACTAATGCCTGACTGCTGCAAGACACTTGAGGCCGAGCCTTCTTATAGGATGACCCTTCCAAAATTTTAAAATTTTTTTACATAATACATAAATTTTTTAAAATTTTTTATAAATTTTCTTAATGACCTCTCCAAAATAATTTTTTATTTAATAATTAATATAAATAAAAAATAAGAAAATAATTTTATATGTTTGACTCAATTCTAAAGTTTTTTTAATTTGTTCTTTCAATTTATATTATTATTATTATTATTTATTTATTTAATTATTTATTTTTATTTTATTTACTCATATGTTTTAAATTTTTATAGATTTTCTTTCATAAATTTCTACAAATCATCAATCATATTCCTTTTCTTTTTTGTTATGTCATATGTGGATTCTATCTTCTACTTGTCATGTTTTTTCTTTTTGTTATGTGAATTTTATTTTCTATGATTTTAATCTTTAAAAATAAATAAATTATTATATAATCTTCAAATATAAGTTCTAGTGTTGCATTGTTGTTTAGAATTTCTTCAATATATCATTTTTTATTCAAAATAACTAATTCATTCTAGCATGTATGTTGCAAACTTTAAGTAACAAGGATATACATGCAAATTAATAGAATTAAATAATTATATTTCTTTCAATACAATTTTATTCATGATATATATATTTTTAATGGCTCTCAAAATAATTATTTTATTTAATAATTAATTTTATTCTTCAAATTGTTTAATAAAATTAGAGTCATTATAGTTAGCATGCTACTAGTTAATCCCAAGAAATAAATTTTAAACTAACATGTGAAAACCTATCAAATTTAAAAATAAAAAATAAAAGTGAGTCTACTAATCCAAACTTATTAAGTTTTAATATAAATGTAAGCATGTCATAACATATTATATCTTAATAGTCTAACATAATAGGTTATCATAACATATTATATCTCAATAGTTTAATCTAATAACCCAATATGTTAATTAACAATTTAAGAGGCAAATAGAAAATAAGAGGAGAGCTAGAACACACAAAGTAAAGAAATAATTTATTTGAGTTCGAAAAATTACTTTTTTTTCCACTCTTGTGCTTAAAGAGTGAGAGAGACTCATTTTATAATTCTATTTAGTCATATATATAAATGACATTATCATCATTGTTAATATGCATTTTTTTGTAAGTCCATTGTCTTTTGAATTTTATTTAATTTTTTAAATGAGTGATAATTGAATTATATATAAA
>NW_018397270.1:1249905-1250035 GCF_002168275.2 Theobroma umbraticum
ACTGTTTAATGTCTCTTTCTGTTTAGCCTCTCTTTTGAAAATGCTCTAACTCCGCCCTTGTAAGACACTCAAAAATTCAATCTAATTTTATTTAATTTTTTAAATGATTGATAATTGAATTATATATAAA
>NW_018397270.1:1250045-1251127 GCF_002168275.2 Theobroma umbraticum
ACTGTTTAATGTCTCTTTCTGTTCGGCCTCCCTTTTGAAAATGCTCTAACTCTGCCTTTGCAAGACACATTGAAATTTGTAAGTTATTGTAGACAAGCGGTGGTCGAGGCAACAAACAATGTGGTAAACCAGGCACATGTTTAATGCTTGGATTTCAGAAATATGGATAACTATATACCTGAAATAAATTTACCTTTTTTATTTGTGCTTTCATTTGAGGTATCCCTAGCACTATCCCTTTTTGCACACTGTGTTTGCATTCAACTTTTTACTTTAAAGAAATGAAGTTTTAAATAGATTACAATGTTATTATACAAAAAATTAAAGGGAAAAAAAGAGATGATAACCATACAGTGAATTATTCGATGTATAGAAAGAGGTAATAACAAAAAACAAATTAGTAACTACATCTGTACATTTGTGTGCTTCAAGAACATGTAAAACGTGTTTGCGTACATAGTTAAAATGTTAACTGCAATAGTTGACTGTGATCCACGTATGGCATTGGTAAAATGTTTATTATAGTTTGCGTTTGTGCATGTCTAAACACCTTATGCATCACAATATACGTCTATGTTGACATAAAACACTCTTCCTTCTTTCACCATTAGGTAAACATTATTGCAAGTAGATGGCAGCCAATCAGCACATAGTAGGCTAGATGCACATGTTAGATGATTTATGCATACCTTTTGTGCTATGTTGTGTTCATATGAATTTTGATGCATTCAAGTTATCTCAACCACACAATACAATGATACTATATTAATGTGCGTATTATTAACACATCCTATGATTTGTAAACTTTTAGAATAAACCAAGTGTTTAACAAGACTATGACTGGATTTATTTTCCAACCCTTGCTCCTACTCATTTGTGTTTTAGCTTGTTTTGTCTCTAACTATGTTTGTTGCTAATAGGGATCTCTTTAACATGGTCATGGTGATTTTTAAAATTATTTTTCCAAATAATTCTTAATGTCTTTAATTACAGGTTTATAGAGGAACTCTACCCGCAGGGGAACTTATTGCCATAAAACGGGCTCAGCAAGGATCTATGCAGGGTGGGCTCGAATTCAAAAC
>NW_018397270.1:1251137-1259102 GCF_002168275.2 Theobroma umbraticum
CTTCTATCAAGAGTTCATCATAAAAATGTTGTCAGCCTATTGGGATTTTGCTTTGAACGAGAAGAACAAATGCTAATATATGAGTATGTTCCAAATGGCTCTCTAAGTGATAGCCTGTCAGGTACTTTCCTTTGTTTGCTTAATGAGATACACTATCAATAATTAATTGGGACTTTGTAGTTCTTCAATACCTAACCATATTACTTTTTATCAAACAATGCTCTTAACTGCACCAAGGAATGGAGTAAAATATTTGATTAGCCTACACTACAATGCTAGTCTATAAGAGGAAGAGAACTTAACTTTATTGCTTTATTGCTTCTTTAGTTTCAACTTTCCAACCATTTGTCAATCTCATGTTCTATATAAGATCTTCCTAATAAAGAATCACATTTTGAGCTTATTGCAGGAAAGCATTTATCATTAATCCTTAATGAATGATTTTACTTGTTAATTTCCTATGTTACTATTTAACAAGCTATCTTTTACTTCACTCATGTTTTGCTTCTTTGGAAAATAATATTCTAACAATTCAGGGAAGTCGGGAATCCGAATGGACTGGAATAGGCGACTTAAAATAGCCCTTGGTGCAGCTAGAGGTTTGGCATATCTTCACGAGCTTGCAAATCCTCCCATCATTCATAGGGACATCAAGTCCACTAACATCTTATTAGACGAACGGTTAAATGCTAAAGTTGCTGATTTTGGTCTCTCCAAACTTATGGGTGACAGTGAAAAGGGTCATGTTACCACTCAAGTTAAAGGTACAATGGTGAGTTACTCCATACACCTACTGAAAAGAATAATTCATCCTTTTAAATGGTAGAACGCTGCACTCCTTTTTGTAATTGATGCTTTAGTTTATTTTCTTTCCATAGTAACTGGTATTCTTTCCCCTTCTCTCGCCCATCCCTTTATAGATGATGAATTTGTAGTTCATTTATACATTTAAGCATCTGCTATAATCATAGTAGTTTGAGTACGTGAAGCGCAATAATTTTCTAGATGAATTTGACTTTTTTGAAGGGGCTAATGAAGAATGGTTAAAAATTTTCAAGGGAAAGGAGAATTAGCTAACATTAAAAAATGACAAATCCTCTATGTCTAAAGTGTTGTCACTTTGCATACCACTATGTCAAATGTCTATAATATGTATGCATGATTTGGGATATTTCAAAAGAAAAATGCAACAATTATTGAATTTGAGTTTAATAAATTTCATAAGAAAAAGAAAAGGGGAAGTGGTTAAAGATTTGTTCAGACTATTGTATAAGGCATTTACTATGCTTATAATATGTGTTATCTTAAGAATGATTTTTCTTACTATTGTAGGGTTACTTGGATCCTGAATATTATATGACCCAACAATTGACTGAGAAGAGTGATGTTTATAGCTTTGGAGTGCTGATGTTGGAGATAGTAACTGCAAGAAAACCAATAGAGCGAGGGAAATATATTGTAAGAGAGGTGAGACTGGCAATAGATAAAACGAAAAGTTTATATAATCTCCAAGAGATTCTTGACGCATCCATTGGCTTCGCTACAACACCCAAAGGCTTGGAAATGTTTGTGGACCTAGCAATGAGTTGTGTAGAAGAATTAGGAGCTGACAGGCCTACAATGGGTGAAGTGGTAAAAGAGATTGAAAACATTATGCAACTCGCTGGCATGAATCCTAATACTGAGTCAGCATCTAGTTCAGCAACTTACGAGGAAGCAACTAAGGGAGGTTCTCTCCATCCATACAGTGATGACTCTTTTGCTTATAGTGGGGCCTTCCCAGCCTCCAAGATAGAGCCCTATTGAGAGTCCTTTGGCTACTTTTCTTTTTCTTCGTATTATTATTTGTTTTTTGAGCAATGAAGTTGGTGAGGCAGCTGCTTGTGTTTTCAGCCTTGGTGACTGTCAACTTATGTTGGATCTTTTTATTGTTTGCTGCATATTATGATGAAACTGTAATTAGAATGAATTCTTTATATGTAAATAAGTAAATAGAAGAATTGATCACAAAGACACAAAATGCTTTAGCATATTATTACACTTGAGTTAGTTCAATCTCTAATTCCTACTAATAATGACCTTAGACCATGGAGTTTTATTTTAATTTCTTTTTTTTTCTTTATTTGCATTTTACACTTTTTAATCTTTTAATTTCTAATTTCATTGAAGATTTAAAATATTAATATTCTAATCATTTATTATTAAATTATTAGTATAATTTTTTATTTTAATTTATTTTATTTTTCTTTATATTCATTTTTCTTTTGTTATTTTCATTTTCTTAATTTTTTTCCCTTTACTCGTATCCATCGCTGACCATATGAGAAATCACCAACGATATTAGAATGCTAATCTGGTGTTGGTTGTGACCATTAGGATGTTAGATCGACGCTTTTCATGGCCAAATATGGTCATCGAGGGCCAAATTCGATCGCGTATATTTGGCCATGGACGCTAGATGTGTTGCTTCCTTGGTTGAATCTGATGAGGGAACATCACATTCAACCTTAAAGCCATTGCTACTGTCACTATTGTCGTGTTTTAGTGATGGGTAGAGGTTTAAGAGAGGAGAGAGGCAAGAATGGGAAGAGAGAGAAAGATAAAGGGGAAATGAAAAGCAAAGAAAATATTTGCTAAAAGGAGAGAGGTAGGTGGGTAGAGAGAAAGAAATTATGAAAAAAAGGAATAAATGCATCTTATATAGTAAGGTAATTTTTAAAATTGATAAAAGGTATTTTTGTCTATTAATGTTTTTAACTTATTCCTCCTTTTTCGAAATAGCCATTATTAAAAAAGGAGTTAGTAATGGCTATTTCAGCTTCTTTCCATGAAGTAAACAAAGTTTTAAGAAAGTAAAAGGAATATGGGGGAAAGGAAACATACTTGTACAGTTATGATTTTTTATGACTAAATACCTAAATAAGCCTTATCTTATTATTGTGTTCAATGAAGCCCTTGCATTTTTATTTAAGGTCAAATAAGCTTTTTTCACTAACTGTTGACTAACTTTTGTTAGTCAACTATCAGTTGGCACTTTTTATACCATGTCATCCATCACGTGGCAAGTTGTCATTTTGATGGCGTTATTACCATGTGGCAAATGATGTAGCATTAAATGTTATTAATTAGGATTTATATGTTTACCTTTTTACCCAATCACATGTCCAAAAATGATTGACTTAAAGATTTAAAACAAAAAATTTTTAAAAAAACCTAATCAATCTCTTCTTTAATCTGATAGAGCAAACGCTTTGTATTTAAACATGCAAAATCATTTTATTTAGATCAAATAAATCTTTCTAGACAATTAAAGGTGTCGTTCTAATCTTTTACTATCCAAAGAATGGCTTTAATCAAACAATGAAAACAATAAAATAATTAATATTTGTATCCCTCCACTCCAATATTTGTTCTTTCACGGTAACTTTAACATTTGCATGAATTATCAAATTCCATAAAATGTTTTTTGTTCAATTTTTGGTTTAGATGATTTAGTTTGTTTAAGCACAGAAGTGAAGTTTGTTTTATCATATTAAGGAATAAAGTAATTAGGTTTTTTTTTGTTTTAAATCCTTAAACCAATTATTTTTGGACATTTGGATGGGCAAATAGATAAACATAAAAATCTTAATTAGTAATATTTAATGCAACGTCATTTGCCATATGTCATCAAAATGACATCACCGAAATGACACGTCAACTTTTCACATGGCAAATGATGTAACATAAAAGTACCAACTATAAAGTTGACTAATGGAAGTTAATAAACAGTTAGTAAGAGATGTTTATTTGATTCAAAATAAAAATTTAAAAGCTTAATTGAAAGTAATAAAAGGATAGGAGTTTAATTGACTTTTTTGGTATAGTTTAAGAGCTTATTTACATATTTAGTCATTTTTTATTTTAATTCATTCTTTTTTTATTTTATTTTTCATTCTTTAATCTTTTAATTTCCAATTTCATTAAAAATGTAAAATATTAATAATCTAATAATTTGTTATTAAATTATTAATGTAATTTTTATTTTTATTTTTTTATATTTTCTTATATTTAATTTTTCTTTTTTTTTCTTTTCTCATATCTATGCCGGCCATTAGAGAAAATGCCAATGATGTTGGAGCGCTAATTTAGCACTGGCCGCAACTAATAAGGTGCCAGATTGACACTTTCCTTGGCTAGATATGGTCGTCAAGGGTCAAATTTGGCTATAAAGATCTGGGTTTGGACACCTAATTTGTTGCTTTCTTAGTTGAATATAGCGAGGGAATGCAAATCTGACTCTAAAGCCATTGACGTTGCCACTGTTGCTATCCTTTAATAGTAGGTCGTCCTTCAATAGTAAATGAAGGTTAGATAGAGAAAGAAAGAGCCAAGAATGGGAACAGAGAGAAAGACAAAGGAAAAAATGAAAAAAAAAAAGAAAATATTTATAAGTCTAGGTTTGTAACTTTTTAAAGTAAGCAGGGCATTTTAGTCTAAAATGTTTTGAACTCTATTCCACTAGGTGTGGAATAGTTAATACCATGGTCAGGGAGAAGGTAATAGAAATTTTGAGACTTTAAGGAATAGCCTTTCTTTGGATTGGCTTATTAGAATAAAAGTTTAATCTATAAATGACTTCTAAGAGGGGGTCAATTAGTAATGATGAAAACTTTTTGCAAATTTGATTTTGAGAGAAGAAAATAAGTTTTAAACTTTAGATACTAACTTGTGCATGATCACTTTTCAAAAATTAAGATTTGATAAAACAAAACTTAAGGACTAAGGAGAAGAGCTTGCAAATAAATTTTATAAAGATTCAACCTTTTGCCTATGTCCTCTTCTTTAGCTTGCTAGGGAGTTCTCAAATTAATTAAGTATGAATATCTTATGAAAGTGCAAGCACAACTTTTACAACAACTTTTACTGGAATAAAGTTTAATTCTTCTATCTTTTTATATGGTTAAGTTATAACCAATAAAACTACTTCTTGAATGGTTAAGGTATAACCAACAATGATTACAATAATGAGAAAATGAAAAAGTTGAGATGTCTTTTTAAGGCAATAAGCTAGGTAGGTACAAGTATTGGATAAGCAATGAATGAGGAGTAAAGAAGCTAAGCTTAATAAATGAAGACAACAAATGCTCATGAGAGAATAAAGAGTGGTTTTAGTGCTTACAGCTTTGCTCTCTTGTTTTGATTTGATTATAGAATCTTTTCTCTTCATAAATGTGGTAAAAAGCTTCAATTTATGGCGGGAGAGCCTCTTGGAGTCGTTGGTGTGCATTGAATGCAAAATACAGCCATTAGTTGCTAGAATTTCATACCCAACGATTACATGTATCGATACTTTTGCTGAGGTATCAACACTTTCGAGACAAGTGTTTCAAATCTTGCAGAGAAGGATTAATACATCTATATGAGGTATCGATACTTTTACCTTTGTTTTGGAATTTTGCTCTCAGGTTGAAAGTAACAATACTTATAGACAAGGTATTGATACTTTTACCTCAACATATAAAATTTTGAACCCTACCAAAAATGTATCAATACTTTGACTATAATGTTGGTCCTTTCTTTTATTTATATTAAATTGTGCCCCGTGCAATGCGCTAAAGGCCAACAAAAATTTTGAATGAAATTTTTATAAGAATAATTGTATAAATTTTTTTTTGTTATAATTTTGATTAGAAAATGGATCATTTTATGCTAAATGTTTATAAGCAGATAGAGATTTTGATTTGATGCATTGAAATAAGCCATTAACCTAAGAAAGTAAATTAAGATGAAAAATATTATATTGTAGTTCCGTGCTTCTGCTGATAGTTTTGTGCATACAAAAGTCATAATCGTAATTGTTGTTCAAAACAAAAAAGGAAGGTAGTTTTGTAATCTATCCCATTGTTTTTAGCAAGTGAACAAAAATTGAATGTTCTTGATGGATTTTAAATCCATGATCCTCTACCTTCTATTTTTTTCCAAAAGCAATCGTATGCCTTGTTTGTGCACACATATGTATATACAAAATAACAAAAGTTAACATGTTAGTGTTCAATGTATTATGCTACCTATTAACAAAAATGAAAGGCACTTTTGTGCATAGGTTTTTTTGTAGTCCAGGTCTTGTTAATATCAATAGGCTAGTGAAAATTGTTCAACGGCTTTGTTTTTGGATATGTTGCCAACTTGGATGGAGCTTTGTATTCATAAAAAATACGCAAGAAATTGTACAGTTGATTAGTTTATAAGCTAAGAAATGAACTTTTATGAAGGAGGAAGTATATTTTAAATGGAGAACAAAGAATTAATAAACATTTCAGGTATTTAAATGATAGAATAATTTCTTTTGAATGATTATAATAGACAAGAAATGCAAAAATTTAATTATTTAACCTGGTTTTGTATTTTTTGTTGGGCGATTCTTCCTCTCTGTTGGTTGTGGTTTTTTTTTTGTAATGCAAACCATAAAAAAAAGTTAGTCTTGTGAATTGTCTGCTTGGCTAATTGTGGCTTGTTTTTGTGGTGTAAAATCTAGGAAAAGCTTTCTAACCACTTGGTTTTTAATTAGTGATGGTAAGGTTTTCTCTTTTGGGCCTTATATTGGCGCTGTTGTTGTTATGGATGGTGAAGCAGCTGTAGAGCTTGAAGCATTGCATTCCAAGACTTGCAGGTCATTAGACTTAAACAGTTTGTAGTTGGCAATTCCTGTTTGAATTGTTCTAGTTGTTAAACCCACAATGAACAGCTTGGTTTGTTTAATTAGAGCTTTGACAAGTCCTGATATAGTCATTTGGTTCAGGGTTTGTAATGCTGCCAGTTTTGCAATGTTTGCACTAATTAATTTTTCTATGAGCCTTCCAAATGCCACCACTTCCATCATCTGGTACTGTCATCTAAAATAAGCTATATGTAGTAGCTGTAGCAAAAGAAACGTAGTGTTTGATTTTTGTTGACAGTATCAATTATCATTGTAGATAATTAAGAAAATGTCAATGAAAAATTGTAAAATGTTTTGTTTAAAACAAATGACTATATGAGAGAATATAATTGAAGGATAAAGCAATTGAAGTTTTCATAGGTTATAGATATGTTAGTTTATTAGGTCTTGGTCGTTTAGATTAGTGTCCTTTAAGAATTTAGGGTATCAAATTTAGCTACATATTGTGTAGATAATTTTATTCAGTGATCTCAAGTAAAATCAAATTTCAGTGTTTCAATGTTGGTTGAAAGAAACAAACAAACTATTATGGAGAAGAAAAGAATATGTACTTTAACTAAAAATTATATATAATCGGGTAAGAACCAAAGTCACATCGCAAACATGTAAATGTTGAACATGATTCAAAGCATAGGTAATCAACAACAAAATAATAGGTAGATATTCAACTGGTATACTCAAAGTGAGCAAACTATCAAAAAAAAAGTGTCAAAGGAATTTATCTAGTAAAAGAGAGCAATATTGAATATAAAAATAAAATAGTAGAAACTGTTACAAAGCAAAAACAAAGTGAGAGAAGGAAATACGTGGGGAGGTCGAAAGACCATTTTCCATAGGCAAGGTGGAAAGTAAGAAAGAAATGTACAGGCATCCAAAGAAAATGTTCATTACTTGCCTTGCCTTAAAAAATGGCCCAAACTCCTTATCTAAATATCCAATGTCTAAGCAAAAACACATCCAACTAAATTCTGTAAGCATTCCTTGTAGACACGGGTGGTAGCCTCATTTATTATATAATATGAATTATGAATATAAAAGTTAGTTAGTTTACTTACATTGCCTGGGGTTCCTTCTCTTCATGTTTCATGTACTAATACTTTTCAGAGGAGAATCGTAGTGAACTTCCACACTCTTTGCAAGAGTTATAAAACCATCCATTGGTGCAATCAATATCAGCAATTGTGACTTTGATTTTGAATCTCCTTTCTTGAAATGGATTTGGGTTGTTAGTGTATTTTAACGTGATAGTAATGTTTATAATTGTG
>NW_018397270.1:1259112-1263398 GCF_002168275.2 Theobroma umbraticum
TTTATTTACCTACACTTTGGTTGGTTCTAGACTATTGATCTCAACTATAATTATGTGTTTGATTTCATTTGATTTCCTTGAATTTGGTAGGGATGCAACTCCATGTCTATAATTTAGACACTAAATGGACGTTCTATGTACCTGTAGATTTATTTTTTATAATGAATGACAAAAATTTTGGAAAATCAATATTTCAATAAGCTGAAAAATTTAAATTATAGATATTACCTCTGCTTGTATGTCAAGATCTACTTAAATCTTTGTAGTTGAGCAAGAGGCAAGGTAAAAGGTATCTACACAAATAAATCATGCTAAGTTACATCTCAGTTAAAATGAATAAATTAGTTTGTGTTCACTATTATATATTTATTCATGTAATTTTGACTGTTGTTGCAGCCAAAATGATCATTGGATTGATTACTTCATCAAGGAGGTGAGCTTGATCAATTTCTTCTGCTTTATATCTATAAAGAACAAATTTCAATGTGTTTCCATTATGAATAGAAACATTGATTGTAAAGTATAATATACTTATAAGTGGTAGGACAATTGAATGAACATTAGGTTTTTTTGTTGTCAAGTTTTCAAGAAAAAGATCTCATTTCTTAACGTCATTTGTTCAATTCTGCAGGCAAACTTTCTCTATAGTTGTCATCGATCTAAGCGCTCCAATAACGTTTTGTAATAATAGAAGTATTTAAGTAACCAATATTAGTATTTGTGTAGCATAAAATCAAAAGTAAGAAAAGTATTATAGAGGTACACATTGCCTGTCAAAACTATGTTGTTACAGATTTGGCTATTGAGTTTGTCGAAGGAGGTAAATTGAAGACTCATGCTGGGTAAGGATCCAAGCTTTCATTGATTAGGTAGATTTGTGTATTCTTGGTACACATGCCCATGATATTCAAGGGAATATGGTTAAAAGTGGTTTTGTTGTTTTTTATCTAAAATTTCTTGATTCGATAAAGACATCCTTCTCTTAGTTGATGCTGAAATTGTAGTACATTTACACTCTGAATCATGAAATGCATCGCATTTTTCTATTCAATAATAAGATGAATGTTTAGAATGTAAATGATGAGTGAATAATAAAGTTGTGTTGAAAATAAATGTAAGAGATATAAGATGAGCAGTTTTAAAATTTGTTTGTGAATAAAAGTTGGATATGAATACTGGAAATAAATATTCATGTAAAATTCATTTTGAAGTAAATGACACGAAATATTATGCGTTTTGCAAAGGCCGACTAATGAATTGATGCAAATATAAGTTAAACCATTTTGAACAAACATTTGATTTTTCTAATATATAAAATGTATATAACTTAGCATTACTATCAAAGAAAAATCAAGGCTCAGCAATGTGTTTGGCCTAAATGGGTCAATGGACTCCCATATATAAATTATCTTTACTTTGACTGATGTCCCTTGTTGGAAAAGGCATAAGTTTTGAAGAAACTGATTTGGCATTTTTATGTTGTATTGAAAAAGGAAAGAATCATAAGTCCTGATTAATATAAAAATTATATGACGTTAGGAATACTTGGTGTGGGGGGGCTAGCATATGGTAATCATTGAAGAAATGAGAATAATAACCAAATTGTGCTTGTATATAATATTTCAAAGAAAAATGATAATAAACTTAAAAATCAAAATTAACATAAAGATGAGCATAAATTTCTTGACAAACCTGAAAGCAAATTATGAAATACTTATCAGAAGAAAATATTTTTCATTTCCGTGATAGGTGAGGCATTGTCATCTATTACTATGATATGTAAGCCTTTGCAAGATGTACCTTTGAAAGAGCTACATATAATTGTCCATGCGTAAATGTAGGCTTCGGAAAGTATATGCCTATTTGTCTAATGTTTGTCCTTAGCTTTTGTTGATAGTCATTCCATAAGATAACTTCATTGGAAATTGTTTTCTAGTAAAGACAAGGGGCCATTTGTGATTTTTTGCTGTTAGAAGTATCCTTGACATGAAATGTTTTCTGTTTGTTCCACTTGAGGAAATCACTTGTCCTTCAATAATATTAAGGGCTAGTTGTGTGATTATGAGCCTTGTTTCATTACATAGTCCAGAATTCTGGTTCATATTCCTGAGTAACTGATAACTCTATGATATAGAGTTATTTGAACTTAATTTTGATAGTAATTTAGCTTAGTTCTAGTAGTAATACAAAGCAATTAAAAGATTTTATTTAATTATTTTAAATTAGTTAATTTAAGTGAGTGAATCTAATCTTATAGTTAATTTATGCTTAATTTGGTGTTAATGTGGTTAAAATAGGTTGTTGCTGATTTATTTGTGCTTTTATAGGTGTTTGATGAATGAAGAATTTTAATGAAAGAATGAGAGCCATTTCTCCACTACACATGTTTCGGTATTTCGACCATAACTCTCTCTACAGAGCTCGAAATGAAGTGATTCTTAGACCATTGGAAAGCTACGAGAAAAAGTTACAATGTTTATCACTTCACCCAATTTGGCTTGTAAAGTGATCAAAAATCTTGTCGAAGTTGATGCACTGTAGCAGTCCTAGAGCAATTACAATTTTTGTTAATTAATTGGGCAATGTTGTGGGCCACATAGTCTGATGAGGAAATCCCAATTGAAATTGACTTCTTTCTTCACCCAACTTAGCCTAACTTCAAATCTTATAAAAACAACCTTTCAAAGGATTTTTAGAAAAAGGAGAAAAAAAAATAAAACACTAGATTAATAGCCAAGAGTCAAGCCACAGAGTCATTGAAGCTAAGAGGAATTTGAAAGGTCTAAGGAGATTTAGAGATCAATAATACAATCTTTGGTTGTTTCTATCTTTTTATTGTTTTCTTATTTTTCTTTGTTTGATTTGAACGTTTAAATTTTATTTAATGATGATGTGTAACTTGATGGGAAACTAATTCATTAATTTAAGATTATGATTGAACTCAATATGTAGTTTGAATTATTTATATATCTTTTACTTATGTTTGATGGATTTAAGTTGTCTATTTTATTCTACTCTTAATGCTTCTAGTTGATTGGCCACCAATTAGATTGAATTAGAAACCTAGGTTAAACCTTGATGAAGGAGATTTATATAGACCTTGAATAAAATAACGTATGATCGAATGCTTTTAGTTGATTAGGTGTTTTGATTTGCATATAAGGTAGACATACACCTATAAGCCATACATAGTCAAAATTAGAGCACAAACTTAATGAATCTTTCTTCAACTTAATTTGCATAGATATATAATAAATTAATTGAGAGAGGTATTTTTATGAAAAACTCTACAGAGACTTATAAATAAATTAGGACTCTAGGTTAACAACTTAATCCACTAAACTGAGTTAAGAGAGAAAGACAATATTTAGATGAAATATTGAGGGATATCATAATCTTAGATCTGGTAATCATTAGAAATAAATTTGTTGATATATTAGTTTTAATTATTAGTTTATTAGTTTCAATTTTACTTTTTAATTTTAACAGTTTAGATAAAATTAAGGTGTGCTAATTTTAGTAGTTAACAATAAAAATTAATTCAATTTTCTGTGGGAATGACACTTTACTCATTACTAAATTATCTTTACGATATGTATATTTGCGTCGGTAAAATTGAACAACAATAATATAACAACAACACCAATCTTTAAATACAGAGCATGATCTGGTATACTAAGAAATTTTATAGAGTTTAAAAACTCTGTCGTGTATAATAATTGATGGTCAGATACTTGATCAGTTGATTGGGTTATTGAGTCACTGGTAAAGTATATTTTTGTAGTTCTTGGGATCAAATCTAATGTGTTTATTGCATCAACTGTCTCGTTTTAAAGTGCTACTATAGCTTTTGGTTTAAAGTAGTCAAAATTTGAATAATTTTCTCCAAAATCATTGTAAACAACTAAAATTATGTTTTTAATAGGGTCATTGATAATAGGTACTAATAAATCATTCGGTAATGATATGTAATCACATTCATTATCATGATTAGGGATGGCAATGAGTACTCGGTTATAAGGTACCTGCAGATACCCAATCTGATTATATACGGTTAGGGTACCTTATAACTGGGTTTGGGATGGGTTCGAATAGTGAAATCACTACCCATAACGGGTTTGGGTACCACCCCTTGGGTACCCACTACGCGAACCCAATTACTATTTATAAATATTTTAATATTATTTTAATAATTAAATTAAAAATTTTTATATTTTACCAACTTTACAAGCAATTTTTTTTGTTAAAAACTAACAAATATATGAAAAGTATGGTTACTCTAATTA
>NW_018397270.1:1263498-1263610 GCF_002168275.2 Theobroma umbraticum
ATAAATAATGAATTCTTGATGATGATTGATAATTCTTGATGATAATTGAGAATGGTGATTGAAGACTAATGATTCCTTAGACATGCCTAGGAGCTACTTTGTAAATATTTCT
>NW_018397270.1:1263880-1264028 GCF_002168275.2 Theobroma umbraticum
AATTAAGATTTTCAACAAGAAGGTTTAGTGAGAATTCAACATTTGGTGTTCTTCGTTACTAGTAACACCTTTCTAAAAACTAAAATAGATATTGTGCCTTATATTACTTCTCACTTAAACTTGAAAGTTGAAATGCATAATTGGTATC
>NW_018397270.1:1264241-1264438 GCF_002168275.2 Theobroma umbraticum
GCCTTAAAGTTGATATGCATGGAATGCTTAATGATAAAAGAAGTCTTTACTAATGCTTTACCATTTGATATAATGAGCTTTAGAATGATTCCATCTTTCATAATTGATATTGTTCTTTTACAAAAAAGAGAGATTTTACTTATATCTATTAATTGGTATATTGAGCTTTAGCTCTTGGTATTGGAGTTAAAATATGG
>NW_018397270.1:1264448-1264565 GCF_002168275.2 Theobroma umbraticum
TATTGAACATTTTTATGATTATCTTCCTTGAACTTCATAATTGTTATGTCCACGTTTTGCTTTTAGATATATATACATGTGGCTTTCTCATTGATGATTCTCTTGATGAATTAATAC
>NW_018397270.1:1264593-1264797 GCF_002168275.2 Theobroma umbraticum
AATGACTTGGTTGTGGATATTAAGTGCATATATTTGATGACTTGGAGACTTTATCGTTACATATTCATGGTCTTAATGCTTATATTCTTCACGGATTTTGTTAACCATTATTTCTTAAGCTTAAGTGTTTAGTGCTCACTCTTCTTAATATTTTTGATATAACAAAAAGAAAGAGAAGGTTTATGAGCAAATTTAATGCATATG
>NW_018397270.1:1264807-1264929 GCF_002168275.2 Theobroma umbraticum
GATTAAGAGGGAGATTTTAAAATCATTTTAAATGCAAATTTGCTCAATGTTTTGTCATATAAAAAAATGGGAGATTGTTAGCTTTAAAATTATTATAGTTTTGATTATGACAAAATGATCAA
>NW_018397270.1:1265029-1265155 GCF_002168275.2 Theobroma umbraticum
ATATAAACTTATATAAACCTAAAGAGAAGTTGTGAGATTAGAATAGTTCAAAAACCTAGTTAAATTTTTTAATTGTATGTCATTAAGGACAAATCTGTATAGTTAATTAAATTAATTCATGAAACT
>NW_018397270.1:1265231-1267360 GCF_002168275.2 Theobroma umbraticum
TTACTATTATATATATTAAAATATTTTTGATGTATGCGTGTGTGTGTGTATGTACTTTAAATATAAATATATTTACTTTCTATTTTGTGTTAACATTACAAGAATTATAACTCATAAAATTGTTAATTACAAGATATATACCTTTGTTTATATAAACTTATAACATATAAATCTAAAAGGAAGTTACAAGATTAGAATAGTTAATTGGGTAATTGAGCACCCATAAAGAAGATTTTAATAATTTTTTTATCTAATCGGGTATTTAAATGGGTTAAGGTAATTATAGGGTAATGGGAATGTATAAGGGTTAGGGTTGTAGTAGTAATTTGTAAAATTATTTGGATAGTTAACAGGCTTAAGGTATTTGATTTTTAATAGGGTTAGGATTCGTGTGTCTCAAAATTAACAGGTACCCTACCCATTGACATTCCTAATCATGATGTGGTATTGAGGATAACTAAAGGTTTCTATCCCTTATATCTAATAACTACTGTGTGAAAGTTTGAATTTCCTTTTTTGCTTCTTTAATTAAGTTAGGTTTTAATAATCTCATATTAGTTTTCAATCTAAACACTACATTTTGACCACAATGTTGATTGATTTATAGCTGCATTGATAATATCTGTTTTATGACTAGATTCTACAACTGGTAAAATTTGCCTAAAGTCCCTACCTAACAGAACAGTTTTTCCTCCAAAAGGTTTGTCAACAGATTTATCATTACTTTGGTTGAGAATGTCTCTTAAAGTCTTATCTAAAGCTTCAAAGCAATATCTATAGACCATAAGTGCTTCATCTCATACTATTAAACTATAGGCTTCAATTAATCTAGCTATCTGTGTTCCTTTTTTAATTTGGCAGGTTAAGCATTCATTAATGTTAAGAGGGATTTTGAATCTAGAGTGGACAGTTCGACCTTTAGGTACCAAAAGCGAAGTTATTCTTGAAAAGGCTATAGCTATTACTATTTTCCTTACTAATCTTATTGCTGATATGATTGTGTTCCATAAGTAAGTTTTGCTTGTACCTCCATGTCCATATACAAATATCATATGTCCTTTATTATTGTCAATTGATTGTTTAACAGGCTGGTATATTTGTTCTTATTCAGCATTTAAGTTTGATAGTAATTATAAATGTAATTGTTGCAAATCAAATAAGTTGTAATTCATATCTTCATGTATCAACCTAGCTTGATCATAAATGATAGTTTCCTAACTTGGCTTAGGTAAATTGATATTCAGATAAAAAGCTACAATTTTTATTAAAGAGATCTCTTAAAGCTATCAAAACATAATTTTTAAGATTATTTGAAGAATCCTATATTGTAAGATTCCAAAGGCATGTTTCATCCTATACTCAATATCTTCAAAAAATAATTTTCAATTAGTTTCACAAATGGTAAGAGGATTAGCTACTACACAAAACATAAAAATGGTTACAAACAAATGTCTTAATTGTTTGCTAAAGGCCCATTGAGATACTTAAAGTAATGTATCATTCCACTTTTGACAAGCTTCTTGATAAGTTTGATAAGTAATATAATCTATAGTCCTAATATGTTCAAAGCTAGTTATGCCTCTAACCATATGTAATAACATACTTAAGTAATATAATTCCCCTGCTGCAGGGTGTACATAACTGATTTTACCTATAGACCTATCTTGTTTTTTCTTTTTCCATTTAGACTCTAGGATGCCAAACATACTCTGTGGAAAAATCTGTATATAATAAATGCCTATCAGTTTCATCATGTTTGTTGCAAGTCATCCATTTAGTGAATGTAGTTTTGTCAATTTTTGGTATATGTATAACTTTTGATATACTGTTGTTATCATGGAAAAAAATGTTCTATTGCTCAGGTAAATGAACTACTAACCTTTGTATAGTTGGCTCCATGATGTATTGGAAAACCAAAAAGTCTCCGACATGCTTCGTATGCTGATAAGTATCTACAATCTAAATACATTTTGATTTCATCTATATTAACAAACATATGTTGCCTATTTTTAAAATTATTTGAGTAAATGGTTTGGAAGTTTTGTTGAGTATTTGTGTTTGTATTTTCTAATGTAACTCAGGCTTTATCAGGTCTTTTGTTGATGTACTTGAATAGGTACTTTATAGCT
>NW_018397270.1:1267370-1272960 GCF_002168275.2 Theobroma umbraticum
CACAAACTTTAACATTAATGTGTGTCTGATATTTAACAACCAAATCTATGTTACGAGGTACCACATACTTATTATCTAATTCTATATTATTCTTTATTATAATATTGTGTGGCATGTTTCTCCCTCTATAAATTGGAAATCCATCTTCATTATTTATAGTTCTTCTTTGAGAGTCTTTTGGATAAAATTTGGAATAATAACCTTTAATCATATAGGACGAGTTTGGGTGTGCAAAACTGCATGGTCCATGACCATTAATTCTGCAATAGCTTGGTATGCGATACGATTTAAAGAGTTTGGGTGTGCAATACTTGTCTATGTCTTCAGGTGATGAGCATTTGTGATTAAGATGGAGCCAAAGTAGGATATATATATGTAGTGCTCTTTTTTTAAATTCAATGGTGTAAGTGATTGGAAAACCAAAGGTTATGAGCAATTATTAGAATCAAAATCCCTCTAAGTTGTAGAAAACTTCATGTTAATTTTTTTTATAATATGAAAACAAATGATAAATAATTTTATCTTACCAGCGATACAAGACCAAAATGTTGATTCTTCATCAAATCTTCAATCAAATAATGAAGCTTGAGTCTAAAAACTCTTATTTTTTTATCAAGCCTACGTTCTGGTATTTGGTTTGGTATTAAACTTAATCCAGCTTGTATTTCTTTCCATTTAGCATTACATGTAAATGTCATAAAAAGATTTGGACAACCATAGTATCTACAAATGGCCATGTAATCTTAATAGTTTTGCAACAAATACTTAGGACTACTAGTGAAACTTGAAAGCAAGATTATATGTTTTCCTATACTGTTTGCATTATTGTCACCCCTTGCAAAAGCATCTTTTAATCCTTTATAAAACTTCAATCTTAATTTTTTTTATTTCTTATGAACAATAATCTTTCTTGTTCAATCATTGCGTATGTATCTATTAAGATTATTGAAACAACCCACCGTCTCTTAACAATGTATTTTTAAAAGTCATCCGTCGTTGAATTATATGTGCATAATATTCTTGCATTGTAACATACATTCGTTTTGGTTTTTTTTCTTATTGGAGAATCAATATAATTTATATTAGTTTGATAGCTGTCTTCTCCATAAAGGAAAAAAAGCGGGTATTGCATGGCTATAAAAGAAGGGTGTAGTTCACTAATTCATTTAAGACCACCATTAACATGATCAACTATAATGTCTCGATTTTCATCATATGTTCCTAAGTCACCTACTATTAGAGCAGTTATCTCTGAAGTACTTGGTTATCTATAATTTGGTTGTAAGTCATCTCTGGATTTTATAAGTCTTAGTCAAAAGGGAGCAAAATTTATCTTTGTTAAACTATCTCTAACCATCCTAAAGATTTTGATTAGATGGTTATTCTCATTAAGCATTTTCATTAAACCTTGAATAATGAATTCATCACCAAATGATATACAATTGAGCAAATTTTGGTTTTTCACCAACTGTTGGTAGTAGAGAACTTATTTTATGATGCATTTGACCATTAATTTTAAAGATATAAGGTCCTGGCCTATTATTGATTGATTTATTGATTTGACATCTTAAGAAAGTAAATTGAAGCATACTATTATACATTATTATATTTTCTTTGAACTTGGTGTTTCTATGGTTTGTATTATCACTGAGTAAATCTTTTAGAAAAGATAGGATTTGCCTATAGTTATTTATATGAACTATACCTTCCTGACAAACAAGGCTAAAAGTTGGATTCCTAGTTTCTCTTAATATATCAGACCTTTCTTCATATCACATATAAGCCAAGCAAAAAGGACATATATAGTTAGGGCCTTCTAAGTAAAAAGCAGTAGATTGGTTTTCTATGATATACATCATCAACAAAAGCAAATATTCATTTATGATGATATTAACCAAACATAGTAAAATGATTAAATATTAAATTCTTTAATATAATCTAACTTACATGATTGGATTCATGAGGTTTCCTCAAGTGACAATTAAGTTTCAACTATGTAGTTAGAACATTGGTAAAGAAGATTGTCGATGTGCCCTTCAAGATTTTTTCGTCAAGAATTTCTTAGTTTAATAGTGATTAATAATTTGATTATAAAAAATGTATATGACTAAATCAAATATTAATTAAAATCATCAACTTATAAAGTACAAAAAGAAAACAACTTTATCAATAATATTGGTATTCAAAGGATTAGTTGATATTGTTTGACCAAATTAAAGATAATTAAACTGATGATCCAAATGGATATTTTCAGTAACAAACCTAGCATTGCCTGTAGAAATATTACTAGCACTAGTTGTAGGGAAAGTTTCGAAATTATATTGTGTTTTTTGATAAATAAGACCACATGAATCAACACTGTGCAAAACAGTTGTAGGTTCGACAAATGTAGTGACCAACTCTCCTTGAGAATTTATTATGGAATGAACTGTTACATACTCTCCAACGGGCACATCAATAACATTAAATGCCTGATTGGATTTGGGACATGAATAGGTATTTGTGAGTGTATATTTGATAAAATATTCACACAATTGAGTTGAGACGAAATTTTATTACCTCGTTTGGGATATCGAGTGTTAGTATCAAATGATTGCAGATGGTTATTAAAAGTTTGACTAAGTTTAGAAATTCTTCTAGCTCTTAATATTTTTAACCTATTGTCTCTATTTTGTTTCAATTGAGTGCCCCTATCCATTATAACAAATTAAACTTAATTTGGCCAAGCAGTACTGCAAATATAAATAAAACACAAAGTAATTATCAAAACTTATAAAACAGATCAAGCAAAGAACAAATATCAGAAATTGAAATATGCAAGAATTAAAGAACAAATTAACCAAAACGTAAATGTTACGTTACAGTATAGGCCGTTAATCTTCATTATTTCTGATCTTCCAACCAAGGAAAAGACTGCAATGAAATAAACATGAATCAATAAATAGGACACAAATATGAAGCTTAAATAAGTGTTCAAAACAAATAGCACATTCACAGCATTTAAAAAATGACAACAAACAAAATGTATTGTAATTGAAAACAGAGAGGTGCATAACTTTAAAAAAAATGAAAGCTAGATTGAACAGAAAAATAGCATGACAGAAACCGTTAAGAAGAAAATCTAAAGCAAGATAATTGATTAAATAGAAAGTGAATGATAAATGATAGCAAGAACATCACAAAAACCTTTTAATGTTTTTAATAGCAATGCTCAAATGACTAAGACTAAAATTAAGAAGAAATAAGAAATATCAAAATAACAATAGAAATATAACATAGATTTTTTCATAAAAGACTGAATGTGAAAAGGATATAAATATTTTTTTTAAAGATAAAAAAGGAGCAAATAGTCAACTGTCATAGTTAACAATCATAGAGCACTGAAAGCCAAATCTAAAAACAAGAAAAAAAAAACGTCACTCAAACTAAATAATAAAAACAACATGTCAACAAGGATGGAAATCCAAATCAGGAAAAAAGATAATGAATTAAGTACAACTCAGAAGGTAAATGACAGTGGAAAAAGCACGTTTTTTTTATATATAATTTTTTAAAAAAATGAAATGACTAACAATACAATAACAAAACAGTAACTAAAATAACAAAACCGGAACAATGAAATTCAACAATTTCACCCAATCAACAAACACAAACCTATGGATTAAAGTTTCCTGCCAAAAAAAGAAGAGATAAAGTCAATAACAACAATCCATAAAAAAAATTATGAGATTTGTGTTAGCTTTAAAATTATTATAGTTTTGATTATGACAAAATGATCAAATTTGCTTGAACATTATTTGAGTAATCCTTGACAATTGCTTGAAATGATTTAACTCCCATACATTTGTTCTTGCATAGTTATAAGCTTGTATGACTTAGGTGTATGAGTTCTTATGATTCCCATTCATTAAAGTTTGATCTAAAGATTGAAGGAAAATTTAGATGCACTCATTAAAGGAGAGTTTTAAATATCAATTTTAATGATAAAATTTTTTTTAAAAAAAAGACTAAGTTAAATAAAGTTTGATTGGTCTTCATGTTTAATGTCTGATGCTTTGTTTTTGTTTTATTGAATATTACGTACAGAAAACTAGATGCATTGACTAAGGGGGAGTAACTCATTGCGCATAAAGATTTGAAGCATTCATATTGAATAAGGACATTGCACTATTAATCTAAGAGTGTTTTGTCATCATCAAAAATAAGAGATAGAGAATGTTGACTCTATATGTTTTTGATGATAGCAAAATATTCTCATTCATCGGTGTCTAATTATATTGTTTAAGTGTACAGGACAAAAATGTATGCCATTAATAAATTAATCACTCAAAAACAATATATGAAAACTCAGAAGAATAAGTAGCTACAATTGAGCAATGAAACAAAAAGCCTCTAAGTTGAATAATCAAGGGAGTTAGATGGATAAAACTTAAAAAAGAAATTGACGGGTTAAAGCAAATAGTGAAATAGAGAACACTTAGTCGACCAAGAGATAGTGTTAGTCGACTAAAAGCTTTCTACCAGAAACCGAGGCTACTGGTAGTCTACCAGAGACAGAAATGACTTAATCGATTAAAAAGTTTTGTTAGTCAACTAAGAGGCTACTGCCAAAAACTAGGTTCAGAGATAGAGGCTACTGCCAAAAACTAGGTTCAGAGATAGAGCCTACTGCCAAAAACTAGGTTCAGAGACAGAGATGACTTAGTCGACTAAGTGATAACGATTAGTTGATTAAGAGCATTCTGTCTGACAGTTTGAACTGAACGTTGAAAAATAAAATAATGGCTAGAATTGCTCTTAAACTATTTTCAACGGTCAGAATCTGTCTAGCTACCATTAGAGTTGATTTTTCAAGTATAAAAAGCCATCCCAATAGCCAAGAATTAGTTTTGAAGGATTCCAAGATCAAAAAGAGCTCAAAAATCTCAAAAACTCTCTGCATACTTTCTGTACTTTACTCCAATCTTTGTAACAGAGTTAAGCACTTCATCTTGTACCATCAAATCAGGTTAATGATCATCAGTACCTCTTTATTTCTTTTCTCCTTGATTGTTTAGTGTGGGAGACACTCTAAGGGGATTAATCAAGCTTAGGTTAGCTTGATTGAGTGTATAGGTTTTAACTTAGCCTAGAAATGTTAGTTTTTGAGTTTTGGTTGATCCCGAAAAAAATTATTGTTGAAGGTTGTGGCTGAGCCTGTGAAAAGCCATTGTAAAAGCTTGGTGAAAGCTTGGGAATTTCACCATTTATAGTGATTTGATTTGAAAAATCCTTGGTTAAACAATCAAGGTAATGTAGGTCTTTGACCGAACCACTATAAATCTTTATGTATTGTCTTCCCTGTTTTATTTTTCATTTCATTCTTTGTTAGATTTTTTCATATCTTGCATTTAACTTCCCATTTTTGAACTTTAACTTGCCCTTAATTAAAGGTCAAATTTAGTAAGAGCCAAAAAGTATTATTCACCCCCCTCTAGCACATTTATTTGGGACCAACAAGTGGTATCAGAGCTAGATCCCTCATTCTTAAGGCTTAACATCCTCAAGGAGATTCAAATGGCTCTTCAAAAATCTATAGTTGCTGAGGGAC
>NW_018397270.1:1272970-1273201 GCF_002168275.2 Theobroma umbraticum
CAGACCACCTTTATTTGATGGATCGAACTACCCCTATTAGAGCACTAGAATATCTATCTATATAAGGGCAATAGATTATGAAATATGGGATGTCATAAATGATGGACCCTTCATTCCCTCAACCATAAATGTAATGACAAATGGAATGATTCCTAAGCCAAGGGCTGAATGGAATGAAGCTGAAACCAAAAAGGCTCAAACAAACTTTAAGGCAATAAACACTTTACATTG
>NW_018397270.1:1273211-1273319 GCF_002168275.2 Theobroma umbraticum
CCCACTGAGTTCAACAAAGTGTCAAGCTGTACTACAGGTAAACAAGTATGGGAAAAACTTAGGATTATCTATGAAGGGACTTCTCAAGTTAAAGAGTCCAAAATAGCT
>NW_018397270.1:1273419-1274106 GCF_002168275.2 Theobroma umbraticum
GTCAAGCCCTGGTGTAGATCCATTTGAAACTGGAATTGGTCCTTCTAGCTGGTTATCAGCCAAATCTAACCAAAGAAGATTTGATAGATTACCAATGGATGGTGGAATACTTCCAGTGAAGCCATTAGAGTTTAGGGATCTGCAGGCGATATAGGCCAGCATGAAAGAAGTACTCTGATTAAAAGAGGTAAAAGAATAAAAAGTAGAAATAGTGAAGCCAAAACATTATACAACCCATGATCATGGAGCCTAAAACCGAAGTTTTATTGGATACTAATGTGATGCCCTTCACTTAACAGTCATTCATCGCAAATCACCAGAATCCAAATGGAATTGCATGTTTGTTAGTCACTGTGGGGAATAAGCATTAAAGTTCAAATTCTTACAGGTACTTCAGCTGCGGTAGAGATCCTATTGCATCGGGAATTGGACCATTGAAACCACAACCAACTAAGATTCTGCGATATTATATAAAGAAAAGAGGTCTTTTAAGGGAATTGCTGAACAAATTTGTTTCCAGGTGATGCTTTGGCAGGAATTAGATCTACTTACAAGTTTGTTAGATTCTTTAAATTCGCAATCGATGTTGGGAGAGATCCTGTGAGACCTTTGTTGTAGGATAGATCCTTGAAAAGGAGGCCACATCAGAGATGTTATACTAACTATGGTAACGATTGCCTCTAACTA
>NW_018397270.1:1274214-1274424 GCF_002168275.2 Theobroma umbraticum
TTAGATACCTGAACATTGAAGTCTCCCGAGAACAATGATAACAAATAAAAAAAATTTAAAAAGAAGAAGAAAAAGATACACAAGTGCTGCAATACTCAAAAGCTAACATTTACATGTTGAAAAGAAAAAAACATGTTTAGAAGGATGTTTCAGGCAAACTAGCTACAAAATGACCTCCATGAAGTACAGAGGGAGACAGTGGGCAAAAGG
>NW_018397270.1:1274434-1274535 GCF_002168275.2 Theobroma umbraticum
GCTGTAATTCAGATAAGGTCGAAATATCTCCTGACAGCCGTCCTACTAAGTTCATGTTTGGCAATGTTCTGAAATAGATAATTGTTAGATAAAATCCCAAA
>NW_018397270.1:1274906-1275235 GCF_002168275.2 Theobroma umbraticum
TGAGGTAGCATTTCCATATCATTTAAAATAAATTGTCCTGAAAGGAATACAATTGGATTTAGCCCTTTAATTTGCGAACACAGGAAGAATAATATTAGTATTTAGAAAAATAAAGGTAGATCACATATTCTCATCAGCTCAACTTAACTACTAATATACATGTTGTATGTGCGAATGCGCAATATCCAAGCACATATCATCTTTGCAATAAGTTGAGAAACTTAGATAGCATTTTTATAAGCAACCATATCTTCTCCAAAGTAAAGCTAAAGAACAACAAAATTATAATAAAGGAAAACAAGAAAAGTAATAATTAGAGGCAAACTTAC
>NW_018397270.1:1275335-1295276 GCF_002168275.2 Theobroma umbraticum
TTTGTGTGTGTCCAAGTGAAATGCTGCTCATCATAGCTATATTATTTAGTAATCGTAAACAATTTTATTGTCTTTACTAATCTTTGTTCTCTTACATGATTGTGCAGATACTTGAGTAATAATAGGTTTGACTCATCAGACATTCCTTCGTGGTTTCCAACCTTGCCAGCCTTGACAACATTGTATTTTCCTCTTTCTCTCTCTCTCTCTCTCTCTCTCTCTCTCTCTTATTCCTTTTGCACCAACACAGGAACATGAAATTAAACTGAACATTGAAATATCATAACTGTTATAACTGTAGAACTGAAGTCCTTTTTCTACCATTTGACTTAGTCTAAGACGTCATTCTGTAATATCATAAGTACTTCTGTCTATATATCTTCTTTCTCACAGGTATTTTTATGTATATGGGAGAATAATCAATTTATTTGTGTGGCAGAATGATGGAACATACACAACTTCGAGGTCAAGTTCCTGCCAGATTCTTTGAGCTTCCAAATTTGCAGACTGTGTGAGCAAGCTTGACCTTATGTAGCACCAATTGTACTGGAAATGTGGATCCAAATAAAAAATGTCACATAGTTGTCACAATCTAGATATGATAGTTAGATTTTTGCCCCCTTTGGCTGTTGTTTTGTTGACAGGGTACTAAAAGGCAACCGACTTAATGGTACCTTGGAGATTGGGCCAAGGTTTAGCAACCAACTGAAAACCATAGATTTGCAGTACAATTCCATTACTGGTTTCAATGACAGAGGCAGAACATACAAATTTGACATAATGTAAGCAAGAATTCTTTAACATTTTTCTGGACATGTTTTTCTTTTCTATTTTGTTGAATAAGTAGGCTTGGATTCTCATACTCGTTGTAAGTTAAATTACCCGCAGATACATTTAGTTAATGTTAAAATTATTAATGTTTTAAACATCACTGAAGTTCTTTCTACCAATTTTTGCAGACTTGTGGGTAATCCAGTATGCCAGGAGACAGAAACAACAAGCACTTACTGCAAACTTCCCCCATCAAACTCATGGCCTTTGTATTCAACCCCTTCAAAGATCTGTCTGCCTGTTTCATGCAGTTCAGATCAAATTATTAGCCCCACATGTAGATGTGCACATCCATATACAGGAACACTATTGTTCAGAGGCCTTTTCTTCTCAGACTTTGAAAAGTCAGCTCCATATGAATTTCTAGAGCAATCTTTGATGCAGTTCTTCCAGTCCCATCAACTTCCTGTGGCTTCTGTTTCACTAAATGATCCAAGAAAGGATTCATTTGAATATCTTCTATTAGACCTTAGTGTGTTTCCAGATGGCCAAGACAGTTTCAATAGAACTGGAATTTCTATGATTGCATTTGGATTTAGCAACCAGACTTTCAAGCCTCCTAAACAGCTCTTTGGACCTTATGTTTTTATTGGTGACGAATATGAGCACTTTTCTGGTAATGCTTATAGAGTAGACGCAAATGAATTTGTAAATTTCTCTATTTATTTAGATTCATCTTTTTCTATGCATGTTTGTTTTCATCCAGATGAACCTGCCAACACAAAAAAATCTAGCATTGCCATCAAAATAGGAGCAGCGGTTGGTGCTTCAGTGCTGTTTTTACTATTAGTGCTCTCTGGGATTTATGCTTATCGTCATAAGAGAGCAGAAAAAGCAACCAAAGAGAGCAATCCTTTTGGTATGACAAGGATTATTAACTACCATTATTAACATCATTCTTAACAACAACCATTATTAACATCTTTCTTATAATTATGCACTACAATTATTGACTATTAATATTAATGATTATGCATTGCATTTATTGTCAGCTAATAATAATGGTTAGTCGATAATGTGTTGACAGATTTTTGAATAATCATGGTTAAATACTGTAAATGTGGTTCTTGTGATAGGGAGAGGACGCGTTGCAAACAAGTAAAAGGGTTCGTCGGAGGCAACAGAGAGGAAGATTGAAGTAGTTCTTGAAGTATTGAGTGTAGTGACAGATGGAAAAGAACAAGAAGAGAATTAGAGAAATAATTTAGAGAAAGAAGCTCTCTAAAGGAGAATGTGTTAGCTTTAGAAGAGTAGAGCCCTTCTAAATGAATTGTGAGGCTCTAGATATAGTGCTAAAAGTAGCAGTCACTCAACAATAAGCTTTAATGTGTCTAATGAATGACATTATTATGAAGAGCTTTAATGTGAATAATCGTTACTGTAATTAAGTGTAATAAAACTTGTTCTTGAGCAAAAGATAACAGAGAAGTATACGTGAAAAGGTACAAGATAAGAAGTTGTACGTAAATACGTACAAGAAAAGAAGCTATACATGAATGGGTACAAGAGAAGAAGGTTTATGTGAATATGAATATGAGAACCACGATAGGAGGATGAAACACTTGTACTTCATGAAAAGGTTAAGAGAAAGATCTTTTAATGATCTCTATAACTTAGCTACCAAGTCAAATTCTTTGGAATATCTCAAGATCAAAATAATTAAGTTACTTTCACTGTCATCCATGCGAATGGGTTATTTTGTACGAAGTAACTGCTCTACTTGTATTAGTTGTTCCATATGGAGTAGTATTTCACTTATTTTAGTTGTTCTACGTGAAGTAACACTTTACTTGTTCTAATTGTTGTGTGAAGTAACACTTCACATGTTTTAGTTGTTTAGTGTGAAGTAGTGCTTCACTCATTTTGATTGTTCTCTGTACAATATTATGTTGTAAAATAATTCTTTAAAAAGTAGATATTAATCAAAATCAAGTATCTACATTTTACCTTTTGTATAAGAATTTTTTTCTTTAAAAATAATTCTTATGTATTAATTTAGGGAAAGTTTTATTTTGTGTTATAATGTATTGTACAGTAACACTTCGGGTAATAATACCTTTTAGATAGTAACACCGTAGTCAATAATGCTTCAGGTAGTAACATGTTACTATCTTGTGTAATATTTGATTGCTCATATAACAATATATTTTTCATAAAATAAGATTCTTAAGATATAAAGTGTAAAATGACAATTAATCTTTTTTTAAAAAAACCTGGATTTTATGTGGCCTATAAATATAAAGTTACTATGAACAATATTCTTCAATTGGATTTCAAAGTAAAACAAAAATTCAGAACAAAAGGTCTGCTATTTTGGGAATCTTTTTGAGCAAGTAAATCTTTGTTATATAATTTCTTGCTTTCTCTCTTTTTGTATTTTTATTGTTTTTTAAATAAATTGAATTTCTTTTGTTTATTGCCCCTTGCATTAAAACAATTTTTTTATTAAAATATTAGAGAAAAAATTTTTATTTTCATGCATGAGTTTTTAGATTTAAAGAGTTTTCTTTTTTTATGTATAAATGTATACATATGTTCAAGGAAACAAACAAATTGTTTGACTTTAGATATGATTATTAGACAAGTAAAGCTAGATATATTATCCACTTATTAGATATACTTAGAATCTCTATGGAATTGAATTATTATAATAGGGTTTTAGATCATGACTTATGAATAAATCTTAATTCTGTAAAGCAGTCTAAAGATTTTTTTTTAAAATTATATTTATCTCATGAATATCTTAAACAAAACAAATATTAGAGTTGCAGAGGACATTTAAGTATATCTCTTATGTTGTTTGCTCACTGAACAAGTTGTGATGATTTTTTTTATTTAATTGATGTTTTTTCTAACATTGAAGCTTAGGTTCTCTTTTGTTTTTTTTAATATATACAATTGAGCTTTTGAAATTTTGAAGCTTTGTTTTAGAGCTCTAGAGCTCACAGTACAAGTAAAAGTGTGAAAGAGGACTTTAGAAACAGTGCTTTTGTTTTAGACTTATGACAAGTCATAGTTTTTTTTATTTATTTTACTTGGCTTTTGTTCTGAAGCTTGTGGCTTTTGTGGCACCTTTTATAATTTTGTTTTGGAGCTTTATTTTGGACCTCGCGGCATGCAGCGAGCTATTTCTTTTGAAGTTTGCAGCATTATTTCTATTAGAGCTCGCAAAATATACCGTGAGCTATTTTTTTGGAGCTCGCGACATATATGCAGTGAGTTTTTTTTTTTAACTATAATTTTTAATTATTTTATTATTATGTTATTTTTATTTGAAGCTGTAGATTTTTTTTAAGTTTTACATATTTATTATATATATTTTTGTATTGCATATGTATAACATTTTTATTATATATATTATTAAAAATAATAATATCAAAATCTATAATTTTGATAAGTTTTATTGTTTTACTTCGTTATTGTTGTGATTTTTCATGCTTAATAAATAAGTAAATAAAAAAATAATTACATATGTATACTGATATTTTTTTCCATGATCATATTTGTAGGCTTCTTTTTTTTATCTTTTTTTATGCCTAGGACACGCTTCCCTTCAAAGACTCATTATGGTGAGCTTGGAATGGCTGCAACAAGAAAAAAGATCACTGCACATTAAAGGAAGAGTAATGACTCCGAAGTAATTCCTCCAAGAAAATTAGAGTAAGAAAAAGTGATGAAGTTCCTTTTGTCCTTGAAAACTGGGACGATGAAATGATTAGAGAAAGAGCCGAAGATTGTTTTTAGGAGGAAGTTCATGCCAAGCAAGTTGATGAACATCCCTCTAAGCATGTTGGATATGATTAGAATCGTTTATGCATAGAAACACCTCCTCATAAAAGAAGTGGTATTCCAGGATTATCCATTTTGAAGTTCAGGTTTGAGCGTGGTGAGTTTTCACTTTCTACTACTAAGCTAGGCTTCAGTTCTCAATTTGGTCATGGCTAGGATGAATGGGTAAATAAGTTATTGAAGAATCCTACTTATCTTAAACTTCTCTCATTTGCTAGAATACTTAATGTTGTACGTGTCACTTCTAAGCTCAATATTCGTAAAGAGAAAGGGATGGATGTATGGCATGTTATTCTTACTTGATGGAATATTTTTTCTTACACTATGATTAAAGCATGGGGGGAATTTACTTTCACTTGGAAAATGTGTGTGTTCTCTTAGAACTTCTTTATATAGGGAAGCATAATTTTCACTCTATCAAGCTTTCTAAAGAAGAGGTATGTATTCGAGACTTTTTCGTTGATCTACTTAAGTGTCTGAGTAAAACTTTGAAGGTTGCACGATTCTCCAATAGGATAGAGATTTTTTTATAAAAAATTTGAATACCAAGGGGATTGAGATTGGTTCTCTTAAGTATCCAAACCATAAGCATGAGCTAGTGGCTTTAATAATCTTTTGGTTGGCATGACACATACTCCTAGAGTGTCTAGATGATGGTATCTTTTCGGTAGTTGTTTCCTTTAGCAATAAAAATTGTGAAGGGAGTATGTTTTCCTCTTGCCCCATTGTATTTAAGATCTTTATATAAGAGGCTAGACTTATACCAACTCAAAACTGTTGAGTCAACTGAGCGTTACAAAGTTTTGACTAATATGGATGCTTCCTTCATTCAGATGTGTTTTTGGGAAAGGTTTGGTACTTGCACTTTTGTGCCTAATGCACATCCTTTTGCATATTTTTCTGTGAATAACCCTCTATCCAGGAACAACTATAGAGCTTAGGCATGGCATGATCAACTACCAAGGGGTAATGTTCTTGAAGTGATGGATGTGACAAAAAAAATTCAATCCCAAACCTTATGTGTAGCCTATAAATGGATGTGGTGATCTTAAAATTTATTATGACCACCATCCTCTACAACTTGAAAGAATGAGCTCACAAGATATTAACTTTTGTATATGGGTTCATAGTTCTTAACTCCCTTCTATGATTGAGAGTTATAGTTCTGGTGGAGATAGAGACTTTCATTTTGTCGAGATGTATTCTCCTTATAGAGTGCCACGTCAATTTGGATTTGACCAACCAGCTCTACCTAACTTTTCTTCATCTATCAGTTTTTCTTCTTGCATTTTTTCATTTCTCATGGCAGGACTTTAACTTTGTTTAGATAAACTTCAAATTTGTACTATCTCAACTTTTGATAGAGTTAGTATCCACACTTCTGGATGGTTTGCTTATTAGAGGGAGTGTATTGAAGAATGGAGATCTTTTATTGTGCCTTTGACTAATCCTAGAGCTTGTCTCCACACTCTTCATATAAGTAACACTGATGTACCCTTACGCTTGATTTCTCTCAAAAAGAAAGGAAATTCAAATGAAGAAGAAGATGATGCTCTTCACACTCTTACTCATCAAACAAAACATGAGCATCGAAAAGTAAGTTCATCCTTTACTTCTTTTTCTACTTTTTTTTTCTTAAATTCATTTATGCATTATATATATATATATATATTCTTTTGTAGGAAGAAAAACTGCGAGAGTAGAACTTAACTCGGTTGAAGAGAAAGAGACTTTTGAAGCTAGGACTAAAAAAGAATCATATGACTCTAAACATAATGATGAAACATATGACGAGTCTATTGGTGTTGTTAAAGCTGAAGTTGAGGGTGTTGTTACTTCATTTACAATGCCAAAGGTATTGACATACCTTTTTAATGATTCCATTGATTTGGATGCTCTATTCCCCTCTCACATTTAAAGTTCCAATATAAATAAGGTAAGAACAATATTAAAAATGTTTCTTCAGTTGATGTTGTTTCATTTTTTTTTGAAACTAAGATTATTCTTGCTCCATAGGCTACTCAAGATGAGGTTGTTCCTCTGGCTACTCAAAATAAGGATGTTCCTAACAATGAAGTTATTTTTGCTATTAAGGTTGCTCTAGATGTTGGAATTGATACTGGGGCTACTCCTAGTGTTGCATCGGTAATGTCAGAGCTACTCCTAATATTGAGATTGTTCATGATGTTGGAGTTGTTACTGATGATGCTAGAGTTATTCTAATTAATTTTCATGCTTTTCCTCCCTAATGCTAGCACACAAAGATGTCAATAGTGTTTTTGGTACTAAAGTAGCATGTACTGAACAAAGTGATGCAAAAGTCGACTTCCATGGTTTTCAAATTTCATCAGAGTACATGCAATACTTAAAGCATATTTTCAGTATAGAGGAGGAATTTTGGAGTACCTCTTTTTTGAAGAACATGGATGTCATTTGTTTAATGATGGAAGTATTGGGTAAAGCTTTAGCCATTTCCATGCTCCATTAATGAGTGTTGTACCTAAGGAATTGCAACAGATGTTACGGGATTTTGATGATGCATGTAATGTTAGAGTCAAACTTGAATGCCTCAATGATTGTAGATTTCTAGCCAAAGCTTTTCTCAACAAGTCTTCCTTGGAAAAAGAGTTAAAAGACATTGCAACAAAGATAACTTCACTGAGAAAGCGTAAAGCTAAAGTGCAAGAACAATTAGATATTTTTGCCAATATTAAGAATAGTAACTCTTTTTTATGGAGCATGTAGTTGGCTAAACTTTTGTTTCTCCTTTACTTTTTTGAAAGCTTATTGAGCTAGTACTTTGCAATTAATATATTGTATCTCTTTTTCTTTTTGCAAAAATAATAATAATAATAATATTATTATTATTATACACTTGTTGCGTACTTATTCATATTTCACATTGTATGTGGCCAAAGGGTACTCTTAACTTTACATCAAGGAGGTTAACTCTAACCTAACGTGAAGGAAATTAATTCTACCCCTTAAATAAGTAAGCGTAAAAGTTGTGATCAATTTGTGAGTAATAAGCTAGAGCCAAGAAATGAGCAATAAAGCTTGTGGTAATAGTGTCACAAATTACTCTCCTTCGCCTAAGTATGAGATAGTCCGTGCAGTGTTTGAGTGGATGCTTCCACGCAAGCCAGTCGATACTCGGTTATATTTGATCAAATATCAATAATAACAACAATCAGATTAAGAGAATGTGCATCAAAATTATAAGGCATACCGAATGCCATATATGCAACCACTGAGCCATGAAAAAGAAAAAATATTTTATTAATATGAAGATAATTATAAAGGGACCAAAACACGTCATTGTCGGGCCATAAGGGTAGCCTTAAATGATTCGCTACAAACATAACTTTACCAGTGAGGTAGCCTAATAATTCGTAGACTGGTTACCCCCTATAAAGAGTTTACGAGATTTTACACGTGTTTTACTAGTAGCCATTACAACATTTGAGATGAGAACATTCTTTTCCTAAAGGTTTTCCCCCTAAAGACTTAACAAGTATTTTTAGAGATGTCACCACGAGCCATTACACATTTCCCTTACAAGTACAAAAGACTCAACCAATTTCTTAGACAACTCTACCTTATCATAGTTTGATACAAGGTTGGCTCATGACAAATAGCATAACAACATTATAGCCAAATTATAAGTGATAAAGCTAGCGGCTTGAATATAAAAGATAAATTATGGTCAAAGAATGAGTGATAAAGCTTGTAACTAATACAAAAAATCCTTGCAACCAAAATATGAGTGGTGAACTAAGAGTGATGAACTATAGTCAAAGCATGAGCGATAAAGCTTGCGACCAATAGTATAATATAATTACAATCAAAATATAAACTAGCAGTTGAATGTGATTTTTTTTTAATGTCAAATTGCAATTCATAAAGCAGTGAACAGTCAAAGTTATAGAAACATCATACATGAGCAAGAAGCTAGTTGTTCTGAACCATATTTTTCTTAATCAGTAATTCTCTTGCTTACATCTTCTTGTGAAATATTCTACGCAAGTCTCTACATACAAGAAATGAATGACCAATTGTTCTATGATAGTCATAATATATTGGGTTGGATTGTTCTTCTACTATTGGTGGTCATGTAACATGGGGCAAGTTCACCTGTCCATCCCTAATCCATTCATGAATAAACACTTTCACTCCATCTAGTGGAACTAAGAATAGTGGAAAAGAATCATTCTCCTCATATGGTCTTCTCTTTAAATCATTTTTTCTAGGATGTAAATTTGATTGTAATGGACCTATTCTTTCTCGACCTCTTCCTTGAATGGCATTCATTGTTGAGGTATTCCTTCTATCGAAGCAAGTAATGCCTTTTTGTCTAACAACCGTATTATTGGTTCTTCGCGTAGTTTTTATCAAGGTAGTAAAGGTTGGAAGAGAAATTCTCCAAGTGTAGCCTATACTCATTGAACATCCTTTGAATGTAAACCTTCGCTAATTTCTTTTTATCATGAGACTCTTGTATGTTCAACACCTTTTCTTTAAAGCATTGGATGTACTCCATAAAGTCTTCTCTAGAGTTTGGTTATTCTCTTTCTAGATTAACGAGAGTAACCTTTTCTCGAGTAGAGAAGACCTTCTCCCTAAACATCCTACACATTTGACTTCAAGATTTAATAGAACTAGGGGTAGGATTAACATACCATGTACAAGCCTTTACAGTGAAATAATTAGAGAATTCCTTCACCTTCAAGTCATTATCTAATCCTGCTACTCCGAGTGTTTTAACAAACTTCATAACATGATCTTGTCCATCACCAGTCTTACCATTGAATTGCTTAAATTTAGGAATATTGTAATCCTTAGGATATGGCTTAACTATTGTACTTGCTAAGTTAGGAAATTTAAGATCAAATTTGAAAAAGTTGAATCTCTTGTTCTTTTAATCTATTAACTTTTAGAGCTTTTCCATTGTCACAAAGCCTTGAGTAATGATTGGTAGGATTATTGAAGTAAAGGTAGTTGCTGGCTTAACTACCACAGAAGAGTTGATCAAATTGGGATATTTAACACCTATCACATCAATTGCATTTTCTCCATTTCTTTCATTCATGTTTATGTTTATAGCTAAGGGAGTGGATCCATCTAGTGCATCCACATCACCGTTAAAGTGTACATGTTGAGCTTGAGAAGTAATGGCAATAGAGAATGCAAGTTGAGATATGGTCTCCAACATCCACCTATTGTTGTCTTCCAATGTTTAGATTTTCTCTTAAAAAACTTTAATGATTTTCATTAGCTCTTAGATGTAAGTGGGAAGAGGAGCATCTTGGTTGCCAGAGGAACTGTCCATCACTTCTAGTAACACAAAGTTATGGTAGTAAGGGTTTTACTTAATGCAATCACTCCACCCTAGTGGAGTCATCAAAATGTAAAAAAGGTTCTTGTGATAGGGAGAGGATGCATTACAAACAAGTAAAAAGGTGCACTGAAGGCAATGGAGCGGAAGATTGGAGTAGTTTCTAAAGTATTGAGTGTAGTGGTTGGCGGAAGAGAACAATAAGAGAATTACGAAATAGAAGAGAATTAGAGAGATAATTTAGATAAAAAAGCTCTTTAGAGGAGAATGTGTTAGCTTCGAAGGGGGAAAAGCCCTTTTCAATAAATTGTGAGGCTCTATATATATTGCTAAAAGTGCTAGTTACTCAAGAATAGGCTTTAATGCGCCTAATGAATGACATTATTATGAACAACTTTAATGTGAGTAACTATCACTGTAATTGGGTGTAATAAGACTTGTTTTCGAGTAAAGATAATAGAGAATAGGTATACATGAAATTGTATAAGATAAGAAGCTGTATGTGAACAAGTACAAGAGAATAAGCTTTACATGAATAGGTACAAGAGAAGGTGTATGTGAACAAGTATACGAGAACCTTGGTAGGAAGGTGAAATAGTTATATTTCAAGAAAAGGTTAAGAGAAAGACCTTTTAACTATCTCCATATCTGAGCCATTACGCCAAGCTCTCCGGAACATCTCAATATGAAAGTAACCCATGAACCCTGCCACTCATTCTAGGTTGCTTTCATTGTCATTTGTGTGAAGTGGTTATTTTGTGCGAAGTAACTACTCTACTTGTATTAGTTGTTCCATATGGAGTAATGTTCCACTTATTCTAATTGTTCTGCGTGAAGTAGCGCTTCGCTTGTTTTAATTGTTTTACGTGAAGTAGCATTTCACTTGTTTTAATTGTTTTACGTGAAGTAGCATTTCACTTGTTTTAATTGTTTTATGTGAAGTAGTGCTTCACTTATTTTGGTTGTTCTCTATACAATATTATACCGTAAAATAATTCTTTAAAGAATAGATATTAACCAAAATCAAGTATATACAAATCCAAGACTATTGTCAGCCCTCGAGCACAGTCAAGTGGCATAGGTAATTCAGTTGCGTAACTTTGATTCCACCTCTTGGCTCACACCACCGCTTATGCAACCTCCGATGCCATCTTAGTCCTCAAGACCATTGATGTCCACTTTGACGTCCACACCGATGGCTACTCCATTTAATCTAGAGGAAACACCGCCAACTCCAACTATAGTCGCAGGTGCATCGAACTCTATATTGCAATCTAGGGGCTAAAAGCCTAGTGTAGGCTTGCCCACTCATACCAATGTAGATCAATGAATCTTTTTGCATCTTGTCTGAAAGAAGTAATTTCCAATTATTAGCTTATTTTATTATATATAGCAATTTCATTAATGTGTTTTAATAAAGATGTATTGATTTTGTAAAACTTTTGCGGAGACTAGAGTGACTCCAACCATCACGAGAATAATCAAGAGTCGCTTCAATGGGCCTTATCCTACATGGATCTTTATTCCTACCGTGGTGAAAGATGCCATGTGGTGTAAATTTGAGGTTCCATATTGTTATTGTATATTTATCTAGATTTGTTTTAACAATACTAATATAAATATTTATTTTTAATGTAGGGGTCTATTACGTTGGTTATTATTGATGTTTCAACGGTCCACAACATATGGGAGAAGATTTGTAAGGATTGGTTAAAAAATCTATTAGCAAATGATCACGACAAAGCCAAAAGGGATGCACACTCTTGTCACAATATCCTTTTGATCAAGGGGAAGATGCGCCCTTAGATCACTGTAAAAGTTTGGCACCAACTAGTCAATAGGTCAGGGTGAGTGGCAGTATCGATCTAAAAAGGCCCAACAAAGCTACTTGACAGAGAATGAGGGTAGCATAGCAAAGCACATAAGGGTTCTTCACCTCTTGCATTACATTAAAAGAAAACGGTACATGTTCTTAACTCGTTTTAGGATAATGCAGTTATTGTTGTTATTGTTATGCTGTTGACAATTGTGAAGCCACACATATTTTTGACGATGGGTTTGTTTTTCTTGTGGATGTGTTATGTGTTGTTAATGTTTTACAATTTGAAAACATGTTGTCATTGTGCTGTTGAAGATTACAGAAACATGCATATTGGTGATGATGCATTATTTTTTCTTATTGTGATTGCAGTTTGAGATACTACAAAGACCAACGACATTTTTAAAGGTTTTTGAGTACACTCATAAGTGACAAAAAGGTAACGAAAAGTTTGTGGACAAGAAGTCAAAGATTGGTAGTGTAAGTAATAAAAATGAGTCAGTTTATTTTCATTATATTATTGTATATGTGTATATGTTACTTAACAATTTAACTAAGGTGAAAAGTTTTTTTAGCCTTAAAATATAAGGTGTTTTTGAAAATAACACTTCAGATAATTTTAACTGTTTTAAGCTAAGAGAAGAGATTTGGGACAAAAATGCTCTTAATGAGATATTGTCATTGACGTGCACTTTCATACACGCACATATTAAGAAAAATAAATCTATACTGAATTTGTTTCCTCTAATTTGTACAAAATATCCATTTTTTTAGAAGCTTTTGCAAAACAAAATCATGTTACTGGAAATGGTTTTTTAGATATTTTGGATATGGCGTTTCCGATAATATGAGAAGGGTGATATTAAACTGAACGAGGAACCGGTTGTGATGAATCCAAAGCTTTGCGAATGATGTGAAACTAGAAATCCCTGATATGGTGGTGAAACAAAAAGAGGAAGATGTGAATCTAAAGCACAAGTGGTCATGCTACAGCAGGCCATATGTGACATGGCTATGTCATGGCAGGGTTTAGAGTTTGTGAAAGGCCATGGTGGAATGTGTGACATGGCATGGTGGGAGTGTGTGACACGTCATGATGAGAATATGTGACACTGTTGTGACACGACAGGGTTTAGAGTTTGTGACATGCCATCGTGACAATGTGTGACACACCATGGTATGAATATGTGACACACTATGGTGAGAATATGTGAGACGGCATGGTGAGCATATGTGACACGGTTGTGACACAACAAGGTTTAGAGTTTGTGACACATCATGGAGGGAGTTTGTGACATGGAAAGGCGAGAATGTGTGAGATGACATGATGAGAATATGTGACATGACTGTGACACAGCAGGGTTCAGATTTTGTGACAAGCTATGGTGGGAATGTGTGACACAGTAGGGTTTAAAATTTGTGACACGCCATGAAGGGAGTTTATGATACCACAAGGTGAGAATGTGTGAGACCACATGGTGAGAATATGTGACACAGTTATGACATGACAGGGTTCAGAGTTTGTGACATGTCATGATGGGAATGTGTGACATGGCATGGTGAGAATCTGTGACACGACATGTTGAAATCATGTGAGAAGGCATGGTGAGAATCTATGACACGGCATGGTTTGAATATGTGACACGTCGTGGTTTGAAATAGAAAAAAATGCTGACAAATAACAAGGAAACCGTTTGAACTTCAACTGAATGAATAATTATAAGACCATCACATTTTATTATATTTTCAGAATTCACAAAAGAAACTAAGAGAGTTTGATTCATTCCTTATTCCTAAACGAACCAGAGTGTTTGACTGCATTCTTTGCCAACTTAACGATATCACAACAATAAAGTCAGTTATCAACGAAGAGGTCAGTCAATCTCAAATTAAAACTTTCTTTTGTTAGTTCATTTTTTACTAAGTTGCTGTGATATGTCTGTGCTTTTGCATTTTTTTTATTTTAACTGTTTTCTTCTTGGATTTATGGTTTTTGGGTAAATTGGGGAGAAAGAGAGAACTACAACATTCTTTTGCTAACAGGGTTTATGGTTGTACTAAAGTTTTGAAGGGGGTTTGCATTTGGATATTGTGTAACTCGAACTACAACATTTGATCTGGCGTGTAGTGGGTTAACTAGGTTTTAGGGTCTTTAGCTTTTTTTCTTGAGTTTTTAGCTTGTCACCACATTGAGTATTTTAGGACAATTTATGTAATGAGTTAGTAATTATAGTGATTGGTGTGTCACGACATGGCATGGTTGACATGTCACCACATTAGGTATTTTAGAGCAGTTCGTGTAACGAGTCAGTAATTATAGTCATTGGCATGTCACGATACGACATGGTTAACATGTCACCACATGGCTCAGCATTGGCACGTAACAACATTTGACTTGGTATGGTTAACGTGTAACATCATTTGACTTGGTATGCATAGCGAGTAACAACATTTTACTTAATATGCATAGTGTGTAACAACATTTATTTCTTTTTTCAATATACCGTGTTGCACATTATGGGTTAACTTAGATGTGTATATGTTATGTTTTGCAAATGCAGTTCAAAGAGTATTATGATCTTGACAATTTGATTGTTGTACCGAGGGAGAAGTGGGCATTCAAGGTCTCCATTAACACCCACTGTAAGTGGTCACAACTGTATTTCATCAACAAGACTCTCCAAGAGAAAGAAGAGTACGATGCAGTCAAGTGTGTGTGCTTTGGAATGTTGCTGGACATATATCCACAAGGCTATGCGCTAGTCTCCTACAAAACATCATGATTTGTTGAATCACTGAGACAGAGTCAATGGACCATGAGTTATGGTTTGCCTTTGGCAAGACCTAGGTGTGTATATCAAAGTAGAAGTTCTACCTTATCACTAGACTCAAGTTTGACCTAATGCTTGATGTGTTCATATGACCATACGAGGTTGTTCTTGACGGAATTCATGAGAGATCCGAACACAAGGAGCAAAGCACTAAGCTGCAGGCATTGCTTGATACGTTTCGAGGAGGTAACTTTTAGTGACCAATAGATGTTACCAAGATGGCACTCGTTTTGATCGCGAATAACATTTTATTTGGTCAAGACTACAGTAGAGGAGTGACGCCTTGGCTTTTGTCATTGGTGGAGGACATCGATGCTTGGAATGTTTTCCCTTAGGGTCACTATGTTTGAAGGCTGACCAAGGACTACCTATTGAAGGGGTTTGAAGTGCCTATCTCAAACTTACAGAAGAATAATCATTTATGCTACGACATATACAGATTTGCGTGGGTGATATAGGTACTGTTACGTAATATTTTTCAATTTCTTTTTGACATAATAATTTATGGTTGCACTCGTTTATCGTTTACAGTCTGATAATGGTTACATTTGACTTCCAGTTTTGGGCAATGCAGGCTATTCTTGCCTTCTAAAAAATAGTTGCTCCCTCTACTCTGAAGGACAATTTCTACCCATGTATGTGCAAATGACAATGCAATTAGAAGCTGAAAGACTTCTATAAGGCGGTTGAGAAGTTAGAGTCATCTGAGCATGTGAGTGAATAACTATTAATTTGTGTTGTGAATTTGTATAATAATTATCATAAAATTTATTAGAATACCTATTTTGTAGTTATGGGCACTTGAAACTTTAGAGTGGACTCTGGATGAAGCCATACAAGAGTATTTTGTGGACATCCATGTCTCCTTATCTGAAGGGCACTAGTACATGCCAATAGGGCACATGGAGGATCAAGCGGAATGGGGTTTAGGTGAGAGGGAAAAGAGGAGAAGCCTGAAAGAGAAAAAAGCCACTGATCCCATTAAGTGGAGTTGCACTGTTGCTTCTGGAGACAATGAGCTGTCAGGTCTTGAGTTGATAGAGGAAGGGGACGACCGTGGCAATGTTGGTGAACAACCAGTAAGGATAGTTCTAACGGTTTGTGTTCAACAATTCCATATATGTTTATCGAATAACATAGTAATATCTATGTTAGTAGTTAACCTATGTGACAACAACTTTTCAACCACCAACCGGTCATGCTCAGTCGCACAGTGCTAATGAGCCATCGATAAGAATGGTTATAACAGTTTGTATTCAACATTTCCATATATGTTTATTGAATAACACAGTAATTTTTGTTATTGCAATTCATGGAGGTGATGATAGCTCTTCAACCACCAACCGGTCCTGCTCAACTACATAATTCTAATGAGCATCGGTAAGAATGGTTCTAACGATTTGTGTTCAACATTTCCACATATATTTATCGAATAACATAGTAATTTCTATTATTCCAATTCACAGAGGTGATGACAACTTCTCAACCACCAATCTGTCTTGCTCAGTCACATAGTGCTAACGAGCCGTCAATAAGAACAGTTCGAACAGTTTGTGTTCACCATTTTCACATATAATTATTGAATAACACAATAATATCTATTATTGCAATTGACCCATTCGACGAGAGTCAATGACGGTGTAGTCACCAAACATCAACTGCGATGGATCATGCGCAAGTATAAAAAAACACATGTTGGAGCTAAAGGCTCCAATTCAGCCATTGACTCTTGCAATGTAAATGTTTGAGGATCATATTTTTGGTCAAATTCTAGATGGACTAAAATTACAAGTGCGATATTCTATCTTCACTCATATATTGGGGGTTTACATTCATCGGGTGTAGTCTTATTTTCTATTTTCAGTTTATGGTTTATGGTATTTTATGAGTTAATGGATTTTTTCATTTGTCTTGTTATGTAAGGAAGTACTTCATCTCACCATGATATCTAACGGAGAGAATGTAACTCATGCCAATGACACTCTTGATGATACTGTGGCAAGAGATGTGACCCTTCAATCAGTTGATGCTAAAAGAAACCATGTTCCTCTAGATAATGCGGTTGACAATGCATTTGCGAGAGGGGAAGGGGACCTTCACACAATTAAGGCTAAAGGAGACCATGTTCCTCATGTCGATGCGGTAGTCAAGGCAGTTGCCAAAAGGGATGGGAACCTTACATTAGTTCAGGCTGAAGGAAACCATGTTCCTTAAGCCGATGTAGTAGCTAAGGCAGCTTCAGGAGGGGATGGGCACCTTACATCAGTACAGGCTAAAAGGGACCATGTTCCTCAAAGTACTCCCAAAGGTAGTGCGTCACGGTTGTCGTCACTAGAGTTGTTTGATGTCGATCATCGTGAAGCACTTATTTTAGACCCAATTGAACAAGCATGGGTCAAAATGGCTAGCAAATACATGGCATACGTTGACCCGTTAGTGAGCCAACGGGATTTGAAGAACTTAATGGTGGAAGCATACGAAGCTTTCAAGATAGAAGAGTGTGCAAGGTAAGCTCATAAATAACATTGCAAATATTGTTTTTGAATGGAATATTAATCCACCAAGCCTTTTGAAATCCATTATGTTACATGTGCAAGTGTAATGTCAAGATCTTAAGGGATCAAAGGGCTGACTTTTTCACATCATTAGAGGATCCCCAAGAGGAAACAACAAGTGAACAAATTGATGCATGCCTCAGCATACTATGTAAGCGAATGATAAGGTCGAAGTCCAAGTTGTACACCATTCATGGATGTGTGGTTAATACGATATTCTTCATAAGTTTATTTGCACATTTTTCAACTATGAAAATATTAAAGTTTTGGATTGCATGAAGTGTAAGTTGATGTATACATATTTCACAAGACACCATCCCTATGCTCAACACCATATATCCAACTGAAGTTACATGGTCCACTATGAAATTTCCAAATAAGTTACAGGATTATGTGAAGGGTGTTAGGTTGATATACAAGAAAAAAAAAGGGAAAATGTCGATTTCATCCTCGTGCCTTGCAATTTTGTTGGGCATTGAGTGGTTGTGAAGATCAACTTGGTCAGGTGGACAATCAAGGTGGTGGACTCTGCAAGAACTTCGGCTACTATGGATAACAAAGTGTGTGTGACTCATATGACATCCCTTATGATGATGATACCCATCATTTGCCACCAATCTGGTTATTTCAACAAAATGTGCCACAAGACAGGAGATTCCATGCCGATGCCATTGGAAATTCATTTGCCATGAGCATTAGTGCATCGTCAGAATGATAGTGTTAACTGCAGTATGTTTACCATAGGGTACATTGATGATATTTTGCAATCAAAATTGATCAGAGTTAAGCAAAATAGGATTGCTAATATGCATCGCCAATACGCTCTCAAAATTTTTAGCAACAGTTGTGAGATTGAACCCTAAACCCTACGCCATGAGCATTTTGGGAGTTGAATATAGATTTTTCTAGATACAATTAATTTTAATATTTATACATTTTATACAGTAATTTTTCAATTCAAACATAATGCCTATAATGATTAAAAGCTGATGTAAATTAAATTAATAGTTTGTTTTGCCTTCAACTTGTGGGTTTAGTACTGATGACAAGTCATAACAATTCGTAAATGACATATAACAAGTTGCAAAACTCCAATCAACATGATTCTTAGACCATTAGAAAGCTAAAAGGAAAGGCTATAACTTTCATGTTTATCACTTTGCTAGTTCTGATCCATGCATGATCAAAATCGCATTAAAAGTACCTTGACTACTGTAACTCTGCACTAGGTAGCTTGAAGGAATAAAGCATGGAAACAGCAAGCCTAGTGCTACAACGTTGTCCCCTTTAGCACAAACCCCTTACTAAATAGAAGCTCTAACATTGCAATGTCGAGCTCTTAACATTGCAATGCTGTCTAGCACTGCCAACACTGCCTTGTGCAATAAGCTTCGCATTGCCCATAATGTTGCAATGACTAAGCATGTCACCACAAGATGTCATGACATCTAACAAGTGAAGCATCGTATGTCACCCCATAATGCTGTAACAGCTCAACGTGTCACCATAAGATGTCATTGACATCTAACAAGTGGAGTGTGGCATGTCACCCCATAATACTACAATGACTCAATGTGTCCCCACAAGATGTCATCGACATCTAACAAATGGACCATGGTGTGCCACCCCATAATACCATACTACAATGACTTAGCATGTCACCACAAGATGTCATTGACATTTAACAAGTGGAGCATGGTGTGTCACCCTATAATACTGCAACAACTCTATGTGTTACCACAAGATGTCATCAACATCTAACAAGTAGAGTGTGGCATGTCACTCCATAATACTGCAACCACTTAGCGTGTCACCATAAGATGTTATCGAAATGGTTACAAGTGGAGCGTGCACCAATATAATATGACTTAATAGAATGTTATTCGTTATTATTGCTGTCAGTTAAAATTCTACTACGCAAGTATACATATCGAATAGATAGTATATAAGCAAGCAGAATATCGATCCTAAAAAAAATTGATTTAAAATTTTATCAGGTACTAAAATTATAACAATTTAATCTTATCCAAACAATCAATATCGAATAATTAAATTAACTAGCTGAAAAAACTTAACCAAAATTTAAACTAAGAAAAATCAAAATAATAATAACTTGAGTAAATATAAAATCAAACAAGCTTAGAATTACAATATCCCTCACACTTCATCTAAATCTTACCTCTTTTCTTTAACTTATTTCAATGGGTTGAATTGCTAACCTAGAGGCCTAATTTATTTATAAAGTTCTCTCGACTTATCTTATAAAAGTATCTATTTTAACCAAAACACTATATCCCTATGTGAATTCAAATTAAAATAGATTCATTAAGTTTAGGCTCTAATCTGACTACATATGACCTATAGGTATATCCCTATCCTATACGCAAATCAATTAGTATGATCATATGCTATCTCAATTTTAGTCTACACTAAACTCCCTTTCCTAAGTTTGTTTAGGTTCCTAAATCAATTTAATTGATGGCCAAGTAATTAAAAGTGTTAAGAACAAATAGGAATAAACAATTCAAATCCTATTAAAGATAAACACGAGAGAGATAAAAATTTAGGCTACATGTGAGTTCAATTGCCATCCTAGTAAAAGAAAATTAGCTACTCATGATCGAAAAGACAAATAACATTATAATAATTTCAACCATTAAGAGTAACAAGAAAAATAAAAGCCAAGGAAGACAATAAAACAAATATTTGCCACCTTGCTCTCCAAGTTTCAGCCTCAACTTCTATCTTCTTGAATCTTCAAAAGTTGTCTACCTTAATGTT
>NW_018397270.1:1295286-1296887 GCF_002168275.2 Theobroma umbraticum
TCCTATTTATACTAATAAACTTAACCTATAATTTCTTAAGTTGACCTATGGTTTAATTGGGCTTAAAAGTGTAATGCGGGCCTAAAAAATTCAATTGTCAGTCTTTAAAAATTTCCATTCCTAGCACAATACATCCAGCTATTTTTTGACATGATTTTCTCTATCTTCGATGTAGAACTGGGCAATGTGATCTCATGAAATTGTATCTCTATCTTTAAGCTTTCCAAGGGTTCAAGAATCTCATCATTTGGAGTTTTGTAGTGCAAATTATGACTAAAATACTAATGCATATGCAAACAGACTTTCAGGTCTTTTAACACCTAACTTTCCAAAATTAAGCCTAATTCCTTTAGCTCCTATGAAAAATATAAAAACTAATAAATAACAACCAAATTAAAAAAAATAACATAAATTAAAATAACTCATTTAAAAATAAGCTAATTATAAAAACAACTAAAAATAAGTAAATTATACTTGAAAATTAAAGACTTAACTAATATTTAATAATAAAATTGGACTCAAATAATTTCATAAAATAGAATTATCACACCCCTAAACTTAAAATTTTATTAGTCTTCGTGCAAAAGAAAATCTCAAAAAGAAAACTGAAAATAAAAATCCTTGCGCGAGAGATAGAAGTACCAAATTATGATTTTCAAATTTTTCCTCATAAATTAACTCAAATTCCTGCTTAAAATAACATATTGATAATCCTTAAAGTCATGCATCAATTCAAGTGATAACTTATCTTTCAAGTGGACTTCCCATGTGTGTGTGAATGCTCTCTTACAAAGAATATCATGAAATTCGGATTAGTTTATGTCAAATCTAAGCATAGATTAGTATTATGATCTCATAAGTTTGCTTTTCATCTCTCTCTCCACTAATGTAGATAAACAATTATTCCAGGATCAATAAGCCTTTATCAAGCATGTAATGTAAGGTTTAGGTATGACAAAGGATATATTTAGATTCAACTTCACCCTAAGCACGTACTTATTTTAGGTCCTATAGAGCTTTATTTTCCTTTACCAAGTACACCATTTTCAACAATTTTTTGTTCTTTTAGTTCAACACTTCTTCATTTTCTCTTTTTTTTTATCACAATTCCATACCCTCAAACTTATTTCCCTTTTTTTATTGTAGGTAGTGGGGTGAATTCTAACAATTTTTAGTTTTTTTTTTTAGCAACTCCACCTTTCTACCTTTTTCAACATTTAGCTCAATATATATTTCCTAAAACAATATACATGCTTAGGAGTAAGGGTTGCAAAATTGGAATTTTGTTTTAAGGCTAAGGTTATTATCATGTGGTTAAACAAGGAAAAGAGAAATTAGGCTCAAAGGGGTATACTAGTGATAAAAGTTTAACAAGGTTAGCTTGAAATGATCAAACAGTCCAAAGATAGCCTAAATTATGTCCCATCCTAAGTGTTATCTAGAATTTTGCCTCAAGAGAGAATCAAATAAATTCTAGAATCCTTGACTCTACTATACTTTTTATCAACATAAACTTTCTCTAAATCACATGATAATTCTAAATAAAAAAGTATAGTGCTCAAATTATTGGAAGTCACATTCTAAAATAAAGCTAACACAAG
>NW_018397270.1:1296897-1297834 GCF_002168275.2 Theobroma umbraticum
AAAATTAAATCATAACTATATGCTTCCCAAAAGCTAAGAATCAAAAGATAATTAAAATGTCATCCTAAGATTGAGACAATCATGAGTGAGGTGCAACTATCTCAATTTTTTTTTCAATGCAAATAAAACATGCAAGACATATCTTAAAATAAAGCTAAACTAAACATAGCGAAAGAAAATAAATCAACAAAATTCTAAAGCACTCCCCCAAACTTGGAACAAACATTGTCTTTAATGTGATAAAAGAAAATTAAAGAAAAAAGACAAGAATACTCCCCTACCTTTGAAGTTGCAGTTTACAAGTCCTCCTCATCGTCACCACCAAAATTGTCCTCAAATTCGGAATCCCTAGGCAATGAAGAAAAAGTAGTCATATCCATCTCAATGTGTTCGGCATAGGCTCTCAGGCGACTCGAGATTGTGGGGGGAAAAAGTAGAATAAAAAGAAAAAAAACATATTTTAAACCAAAAAGGTAAGGTGGGGCCTTACTAGTGCCACTACTCTCACTTGTAGGTGGAGAAATAAGTTGACCTTTACCTTCATCAATTAACTCCACTATATAGCAACAATTTGTAGAGTTAAGATGTTTATTTGCATTGACAATATTAAACTCAACTACCTCTTCTCCAATCTTAAAAGTTATCTTGCCTTCCTTCACATTAATGATTATGCCTACAGTAGCCAAGGATGGTCGTCCCAAGATCAAAGGAATTTTCAGATCCTCTTCCATCTCAAGCACAATAAAGCCTACTGGAATGTAGAGATGCCCAACTTTAACCAATACATTCCTCAATAAGCCGAACAAGGTACTTAATTGTTCTATATGCTAAATGCAAAGAAACTGTGGTAAGTTGTATCTCGTTAAGTCTAAGTTTCTCAACAATTGGCAAAGGAATGATTGAAACACCTACACCCAAATCACATAAAGCTTTAGTA
>NW_018397270.1:1297844-1299140 GCF_002168275.2 Theobroma umbraticum
TACCAATAGTACAAGGGATAGAAAACTCCCTAGATCCTTAAGGTTTTATGGAAGTTTATTTTAAATTATTGCGCTACACTCCTCAGTAAGTGCCACTATTTTAAAATATTCCAGTTTCCTATTCTTGGTTAAGATGTCTTTTAAGAATTTAACATAACTTGGCATATTTTTCAAAGCTTCAGCAAAAGGGATATTTATGTGGAACTTCTTGAAGACATTGAGAAATTTCTCAAATTGTTTATCAAGCTTTTGCTTTTTTAACCTTTGCGGGAATGGTGATGGAGGATAATTTACTTGATAATTCACTTGATTATTAGCTTACCCATTATTTGTCTTTTCCACTTCAACTTCTTTCTCAACAATTACCTTGTCATCATCTACATGCTCCTTTGAAGATTCAATTGATTTTTCACTCACCCCTTTAACTTTTTTTCCACTCCTAAGGGTAATTGCATTACAACGTTCCTTACCTTTAAGATTGACTTGTGTATCACTTGGTAAGGCACCTTGGGGTTTACTGTTGATGGAACTCGAAAGCTGTCCCACTTGGGCTCAAGATTTCTCAAGGATGCTCTATAGCTTTGAATTATTGCATCAGTCTTGGATATTTATTACAAGAGAAGTTTTTACAATTGGGACTTCTTTTTAGGAATTTGTGGTCTAGCTTGTTGTTGAAAACCAGGAGGCATGATGGGTTTTGGATTGGAAGGCCCTACATTGTTATTCCATGAAAAGTTAGGGTGGTCTCTCTAACCAGGTGTAACGACTACTCCATGATCACTATCGACGTCCGAGTCTTGCAGGCGAACCCACCAAGTCTTGAACAAGCCTTAATTGCAAACTCTTGTTATTACCTTATATTCATTTCACCAACTTATGTAATCTTTTTGAGCCGTATAACTCTTTGTAATATGATTTGAACAAACGTCGTTATGAACTGGCTCAACCTTTATTCCACATAATTGTAAAATTACATCCAAATGCATAATTTGTAACTATACATTTACATTAAGACTATTATTTATTTACAAAAGCAAAGTACACTACGGACTACTCGACCTCGAGCAGCGGAGTGACTTGGAATAAGTGCTATGAGATGCCTTTACCTATCCGCAGTGGACAATAAATGTCGATGAATGCATGCTAGGCTGATCATTATCTGCAAAAGGGAGATAAAAGGGGTGAGTCTCATAATTCAGTGATCATTGGCTCCATAAGCAAGGTGTAGATGGGAAATAAGCTTAGAGTAGATAATTTGAAAGATAAAAACAGAGTATAAAATGGTAACCTCATAAA
>NW_018397270.1:1299150-1299380 GCF_002168275.2 Theobroma umbraticum
AAGTAAGGTGTTTATGCCTTGTAAAAGTAATGCCGTAAAATCATAGAGCAATACTTTCCTTGGCAAAACAATGCTAAAAACAAAGCGTAGTAAAATAAATTTCAATCACTAAAATCATCTATTTCGTTCAAAAATACAATAGCCATATAAAAGCATGCATGCCCCCAAAAGGTGTGGCATGCAAAAATAATCGTACACATCCACATATATCAACTCATGATCAATATATA
>NW_018397270.1:1299390-1300868 GCF_002168275.2 Theobroma umbraticum
AGCTTTTAATCAAATAGGGGAGCTGTCGAAAAACTTTAACTCTCCACCATGCAAAAGAGTGCGAGTCTAAAAACTCTCTAGGCTCTTGAGTAGGTAATCATAGATATCAACCCGTGGACCCTCTTTCATGTAATAACAATCCGATAGGCCCCCCTCCACCGGATTCCCACGACCATGGCAGTCTCGACGATGTTGGTCGACATTAGAGAAATCATGTGGTCACAACCACGTATATCAACTCATGGCCTTGCCACGTATAACAACCCGTGGCTTATCCACATCTAACAGCCTATCGGCGACCCAAAGGTTCTCTAACTAGAGCTCACTTGTGCACAAGGGTCACGCTATCTCGATGTGACATTCGGCCTGCTCAAAATGCTCTCGGTTTGTCAAAACTGTTTTCAAAACCAAATCAAAGTTTCCATGACTTTTTCTTTAAATCATTTGAAAACCAAGTTTGATAACCTTTCAAATTGCTTTTCACATTAAAGTGCATGGTGTAATCATTTGCATAAAGTTCAAATTAAAACCAGCTCTCAAAAATTTGCATTTAAACTACTTAACAAGTGCATTTAACTATGCACGTCACACAAAGATGCAGGGCACGAGTTTTGATGCAAAACATTGTAAAAGGGCTTGTTTCTCGATTTCTAAAACACTTTGCATATATGTATATATACATAGTCCATGCAAACAACTTCCAAATCAATTTGCATTCACAATTGCCTATGGTTTCTACCAGCTCATGCTTTGCACAAAAGCAATGTATAAATCATTACAAACATGTATTCAAATCATTTATCATTTTCTAGCAACTCATGCTTTCCACAAAAGCATTGGATAATACTATCTATATACTTTGATATAGTAAGAATCTTTTGAAATAGACACCCTTTACTCACCTTACAATGGCGAGATATTACTTCGCCACTTATCCAATTACGTTTCAAATTAAATTAGGGTGCCGGTCACCCATTTTCTCCTTTAGTTAATCACCACGATAATCCTTTTTCACTTACGCACTTCCTAGTAATAAACTAAGCTTAATATACTTAGTATTTTACATTCCAATTCAGCTCACATTTTCTGCCCTATGTACCAAATTCTTAGGTCCTTTCATTTTCAAGAATTATTCACATTTCAAATAATTATTTTTCAGTATACTCGACTGGGCACATTATTTCCAATTTTAGCATATAGACAATGATATATGGGCAACATCTTAACCAAGAATCCTTAATCAATATCCATATTGTTCATTTTTATTCTTATAATTACTCTAACATACAACCAATAATTTTCAACTAGCCGAACCTAATGTAGCATAATATACCCACAATGCATGCTTACCTTCCAAATTACTTTAATTCTATATGCAATTCAATATCTCCTCATAATATTGTTCACCATTGCTGCAACAAACACAAATCATCAACAAATATCCTATCTTTCTTTCCATTCATGAAACTCAAGGTCAA
>NW_018397270.1:1300878-1301256 GCF_002168275.2 Theobroma umbraticum
CCATCATTTCTTTGTCTTAAATCACCATATACCCGTGCATAATCAACATGCATGCATCCAGTCCTTTGATTCTTTGAAGATCTTGTTGCCACAAAATGTTTCTTATATTAACATTTGGTTTTCAAAACATATTCAAACTAAAATCATAATTCTTACCATTCCTCACTTGGATTTTGAAACCAAGCCACAAATCTCCTTCAAGCTTCCAATCTACACTTTGAATGGTAAGTAAGCACCAAGGCTCAACAAGGAAAAGGTAAGAAACCCATGGTTTCTCTTGAATCCTCACAAACCCGAGCCTCCCTCCATTTTCTCTATTTTTTTCTCTTTTCTTTCTTTTTTTTTCCTCTCGGGTGGAGCTCTCAAGGCAATTTCTCC
>NW_018397270.1:1301266-1302841 GCF_002168275.2 Theobroma umbraticum
TCTCTCAATGGTCGGTTCTTTCAACTTCACCAAGGCCAATTCACATTTCTTTTACTCCTTGAAACTTGGTATTTGTATGGCCACCCATTTAACCAATCAAATTTCATGCACGCATTTGCATTTTACTTTCATTTAGCCATTTTGCCAACCAATAGGTTTTCATGCATCAATTTCCTTTCTTCCACATTGGTTAGAAATCCTTCTTACTATCCATATTCACTCTTTAATTCATTTCCACTTAATTCCATGTTATTTGTACTCAATGGACTTTCATGCAACTTTCCCACCTTAATTTCCATTGGGTTTCCTCCTTGGCCAATGACATTACATGCAACTATATTTTCTTTTCTTTTATCTAATTGTCACAATTGTCCATCATGCTAAATCCTTTATGCATTCTTTTAACTTAAAAACTCATATGCATGTGTTATTTTATTCATTTTGTCTCATGCCTTTTGTTGTCACATGGTGGGGGTCTCACATGTTCCCCACTACAAGTACATCCTTACATAGGCTCCAATAGCTTTTCTAAGACCAGACCTTTCTGAAGGCCATTGATAATTATTTGAGGCCATCTTTTCCAACAAATTATAAGCATCTATAGCATTCTTACTCATTAATGCCCCACCAACAGTAACATCAATTGTAGTTTTTATTGACCCAACCAAGCCATTGTAGAATGACTGAACTTGCAACCAATCAGGAATCCCATGATATGGACATCTTCTCAGTAATTCTTTAAACCTTTCTCAAGCTTTATACAAGGAATCACCATCAAATTGAGTGAATGAGGTGATATCGTTCCTCATCTTTGTAGTCTTGGCAGGCAGAAAAACTTTTGCTAGAAAATTTTAAGCCAAGTCTTCCTATGCAGTGAATTGAGCCAACTCTTTGCTTTATCCCTTAGAGAAAACAGAAATAGTTTCAATCTAATAGCATCATCAGTTACTCTATTATATTTAAAGGTATCACAAATTTTTGAGAAATTTACCAAATGAGAATTAGGATCATCACTGAGTAACCCACCAAACTAGACTGAAGACTAAATCGTCTGAATGTAAGTTAGTTTAACTTCAAAATTATTTGTATTGATGGAAGGTCTCCTAATGCTTTTGTACAAACCTTACAAAAGAGGAACAACATAATCCTGTAGTGCTCTATTTTCTTCAGGAAGTAGATTAATGGCATTATTGCCATTGTTATTATTATCCTCAACCATTGTCTAATTTAAAGCTACAACTTGCAAATTCTCCCTTCAGCATCTTCTGAAAGTTCTTTCCATCTCAAGATCAAAAGGAACAAGATTCAAGTTATTTCTTCTTTGCATATAATGACCAAAGATATTTGCAATCAAACAAAATCTAATATTAAAACAAGAAAAATAAAATTTGAAGTTAAACTAAATTGCTTAATATTAGTATCAGTATAAATTTTAGAAATAATTTCCCTGCAATAGCGCCAAAAACTTGTCAGTTAAAATTCTACTATGCAACTATACGTATCGAATAGATAATATATAAGCAAGCAGAGTATCGATCCCATAAATAATTGATCTAGAATTTTACTAAGTACTAA
>NW_018397270.1:1302851-1302971 GCF_002168275.2 Theobroma umbraticum
ATTTAATCTTATCCAAACAATCAATATTGAATAATTAAATTAACTAACTAAAATACTTAACCAAATTTTAAACTAAGAAAAATCAAAATAATAATAACTTGAGTAAATATCAAATCAAAC
>NW_018397270.1:1302995-1303109 GCF_002168275.2 Theobroma umbraticum
ACACTTCATCTAAATCTTATCTCTCTTCCTTAACTTATTTCAATGGGTTGAATTACTAATCTAGAGGCTTAATTTATTTATAAAGGTTTCTCGACTCATTTTATAAAAATATCT
>NW_018397270.1:1303119-1313729 GCF_002168275.2 Theobroma umbraticum
AAACACTATATCCCTATATGAATTTAAATTAAAACAAATTCATTAAGTTTCGGCTCTAATCTGGCTACATATGGCCTATAGGTATATCCCTATCCTATACGTAAATCAATTAATATGATAATATGCTATCACAATTTTAGTCTACACTAAACTCTTTTTTCCAAATTTGTTTAGGTTCCTTAAGTAATTTAATTGGTGGTCAAGCAATTAAAAGTGTTAAGAACAAATTGGAATAAACAATTCGAATCCCATTAAAGATAAGCAAACGAGAGATAAAAATTTAGATTACATGTGAGTTCAATTGCAATTCTAGAAAAACAAAATTAGTTACTCATGATTGCAAAGACAAATAACATTATAATAATTTCAACCATTGAGAGTAATAAGAAAAACAAAAGCCAAGGAAGAAAACAAAACGAATATTTATCGCCTTGCTTTCTAAGTTTTAGACTCAACTTTTATCTTCTTGAATCTTCAAAAGTTGTCTACCCTAATGTTCTTAAGAAATCCTGTTTATACTAATAAACATTTCCTAAGTTTACATATGGTTTAATTGGGCTTAAAAGTGTAATGAGAGGACCCAAAAAAATCAATTGTCAGTCTTTAAAAATTTCCATTCTAGGCATAGTACATTAAGCCATTTTCCAATGTGATTTTCTCTATCTTCAATATAGAACTTGGTAAAGTGATCTCATGAAAGTTGTAGCTCTGTCTCTTAATTTTCCAATGGTCCAAGAATTGGATCATTTGGAATTCTGTATCGTGAGTTATGGTAAAAAAACTAAAGCATATGCAATTAGACTTTTAAGTCTTTTAACACCTTACTTTCCAAAATTAAGCCTAATTCCTTTAGCTCCTACAAAAAATATAAAAACTAATAAATAACAACCAAATTAAAAGAAATAACATAAAATTAAAATAACTCACTTAAAAATAAACTAATTATAAAAACAACTAAAAATAAATATATTGTACTTGAAAGTTAACGACTTAGCTAATATTTAATAACAAAATTGGATTAAAATAATTCTATAAAATAAAATTATCAATTGCTTGAAATCTGAGTCTTGTGAGATATTTTTTTCTACGGTATCTTTCCATGATGTATTTATCTAAAATTTAATATAAAACTTGTTAAAAATTATACTCATCGACATAAATTAAAATGAAATATTTGAATTAAATAACATATGATCTTACATAGCAAATTATTAGGTTCAGTAACAAACAATATGACAATTTTCTATTCACTGATCAAAACTAAATACAAAATTCACATAATCAAATGATATATCTAAAAAATAAATTAAAAAAAAGACTCATAATATATCTACACCACTCCTTCCAGCATCGGTCCACCCATGGATACAACTATGGCATTTCTTCTTAGTCCATTATTAGCTGACAAATGCAAAATATGAATGAATATAAGAAATTGCAAGAGGAAATTGTGAGAAAGGTATTGCACATGGCTCACAAATTTAGTTAGGCCGACAAACTGTCTTCATCTACAAAACACCTTACATTCTCAGACATTGTCCTTTGTATTTGAGAGGTGTTGCGTGTGTGATCAGTTTGTCTATAAGTTGAACATGTTTTCAATCACTGCACTCATTGAGGAGCCGATTGACTTGGAGATGGTGCCAGATTTATGGATAGAACTGCAAATGGGGATGGGTAATTCTATCTGTTATGCCCGTAGGTCTTCCTCTTAGGTCTTCCTGCTTAGCCTCACCAAGGTGGTGGCAAAATGATTATTTCTTTCACATGAGGGGCGATGCCCTAGTCATTGGGATGCCTTATCGGGTGAATGGACCCCGTATAACCTTTAACCAAAATGGTTGTTATGTAGTAGTCAGTGCAGAATTCCACAATTTCATGTTTGCATTTACTGAAAAATACAATGAACTCAATGTTCAAGCAAAATGTAAATGCTGTGTTAATTAAGGTTCAAATAAGAAATAAAGATAAAGTTATCCTGATCTTATTGTCATAAGGCATGGTTGCATGGCAGTAGATCTATCTAGAACTCACAACATGAACACACCTTCTTGGGTAGGTTTACAAGTCCTTCCATCTTTTCGTTTTTAACTTTGAACTCCACTAGATTAATAGGTTTAACTACAAAGCAATGTGCATTATTGAGCCCTTTGCTTAATTGCCTAGTAACCCAAGGATTGAGGGGCGTGGTCACCTTGATGGCCTCTTCATATCGGTCATGGAACTAATGCTAGAACATGTCATTGATGAACTCAATCAGAATAGTGATTGGCATTTGTCTTGCCTGCTTCAAGTATGAGTTAACACATTTCACAATGTTGGATGTCATGAGTTGGTATCACCTTGTCGATGAACATGCACATGCCCATCTCTCAAGGCCTATTCTCATAAGGTCAAAGTGGGCTCCCGCGTGAATTTGGTTAAGCTGTTCACATGTCTATTGAAATCGTAAGCCTTATAACGGTCTCTAGCAAGGATAAAAATCATAGAAACATCGTCGCACTTGAACTTGTTTTTAACATTTTTCTTCAAGTGGTAACTACATAAATCGTGGTACACTTCTAAGTATGCATTTTGGATTATTTTCTTAAAGCCAAGATGCTGATCAAAAATGAACATAGTGTTTTCAGGACAATCAATTGCATCATGTAGCTTGCAAAGAAACTACATCCACGAGTTTTCGTCCTCAACATGACCTATGCCAATGCAACTGGATAAACGCATTCGTTCACATCTTTGCATACAGCGACACACAAAACACCCTTGAACCTGTCTTTTAGATGTGCCACATCAATTATAATCGTAAGACGCATTACATCCCTGAAACCCCGGACATAAGCCTTGTATGACTAGAAAAAATATTTGAATCTTTATGCCTCATCAGTAGCCACTGTAGTGACTGTGCCAAGATTTTCTCATTCCAACATATAAAAATACGAGGGTAGCAATTGAAATGACTATTTTGGGGGACCGAAAACAAGCCTCTCCATAAACTCCTGTGCTTGCCAAGCCTTACAATACAAGCATTCCAATCCCCATTAAACCTGCATCCCACCAATTATGTCATTAGGTCTGAATGCTACTCCATTAGCATGAAGCTTGTGAGACATAAGTTCACCATTTATCTTCATACTCACGGTTCGAAATCGCCCTTGCAAACCATCGATAGTACACGTGTGTGTTTGTGGAACATCTGAACTTACCAATATTCTCTTTCAAGTAACTTCATTGCACACACATTGAACTTGCATTCCTTGTCCTTACAACTAACCTCAAAATAACCTTTACATGACCTTTTTTCTTTTATCTCAAACTGCTCTTTTAAAGCCAACATGTTCAAAGCTCATTTCAATTCAGCCTTCAAGGAAAACATTCTTCCTTTGTATAAGTGATCATTGGCACATGTCGACTCCTCAGTGGTAATTGTTTGGAAGGATAACATTTCTACACCTAGAATTAGCCACGCATGAGATATCCTTGCATTTCTCATTTCCTAATAACTGTTATTAAGCAATGTCTCAACAAATGAATCTTGTTCTCACCAGTGATGGGGTTATTGCATAGAAAGGCATCATACTAAACATCTCCTACATCAACATCTCTAATAGGTTTCGTTTCGCCTTCAATATTATTACAAATTGGAATGTCACTGTCATAAAGCCAATCATCGTCTAAACTGTCATCATGCCATTCATCAGGCCCGTCATCTAAATTGTCATAAAATCTATCTTCACAGGCAGAGAACAAATCCTCATTCCTCTCATCAGATGTAGTATTATCCTTGAGCGTCGTAGTGTCACCCTCCAACATTACAATGTTGTCTACAAATGTTGTATTCTCATTTAAAAATAGCATTACACCCTTACAGTTTCACCCGATCATTGCATTTGTTGGACAGAAATAAGTGATTGGTTCAATGCACATGCTGATCGAAATTATGCAGCCAACTATTTTGTGAATGTCGTTTATTTACTAGGCTGCACAAACTTTTATGCATACGTCAATTGCCATTGTTATGGTTTACGGATCAAATGTTGTGGTATACGTGAAGCAATGTAAATCTCATTTTTATTGAGTCGATTATCATATTGTATATTTTTTTCTTGTGACATTACATTTGTATGGCGTTCCTTAATGGTGACACACACTGTCAGAACATTTCTCTGCTCTAGCAGAATTAATGCAACATCCTCATCGTCCTTGATAATTGGTGCGATAGCTCTCCGGGTGTACTGATCAATACATGTTACCCAATCTCATGAATTTCTGAGTTTGCCTCAACAACATTTTCAACTAGCTTCATCAAGCCCACAAATAGGGGTGAGCAAATATGAACCAAACCGAACCAAAATTAGTTTGATTTGTTTGATTCAATTAGTTTAATTCTTTGGATAGTACGATTAGGATAGTTTGGTTATTAAAATTAATCCGGTTCAGTTTCGGTTAGGAAAATTCTAATCAAACTAACCAAATTAACCAAACTTAAGTAGGGGTATTATGGGGATTTTGCATTAAAAATAAATCCTAAGCCTAATCTCTTCTCATATTTAGTTCATCTTTAATTATATGAGTCTCCATTTTATTTATTATAATTTTTTATTATCATTTTTAATATTTTTGTACTATATATTTTTTTAAAAAAATATAACATAAATAAATATATACAAAAAATATATATATTAAAAATTTGTCAAGTACAGTTTTTAGAAACTGAACCAAACTAATCGAATTAGTTCAGTTTCAGTTAGTTCGATTATTTGTATAGTTCGGTTCAATTTTGGTTGCTTTTAAATATGAGTTCGATTAGTTCAGTTATTAGTATCCAAAACCAAACTAATCGAAATAACCATTTGCACACCTATACTCGCAAACAACAAATCACTCCTAGCCCTCTGCATTCGTGACTCACCACCCTTGTAAATGCCATCCACCCACTGACCACCTTATCTTATCACAAGTCGCACAATTGGTACCCTACTGAAATTTTGAAAACAAAAAATTTGTTAGTCATTTTACACATTACATGCCGTGTTCTAAAATTTGTCAATCATGTTGTTACACATCATGTTCAAAATATATTACACGCTATGTTCAAAAATGTTACATGCCATGTTCAATGAAAATGTTACACACCATGTGCTAACAAATATTATTTCAATATAGTTTTTACACGCCATGTGCATTAGAAATGGATGGAGTGTAACAACTCTAGCCAATGTTTCTAATCCATGTTCTAATTTACACAAAAACTTTCAAAAATTAATGTGTTGCAGCAATAAACCAATAACTTACCTTGATGTCATCTATACTCTAGGGTCTATTTATCAATGACGATATGGCTAGATGTCCAGAGATAAACCATAGCACGATGACGATAGTGCTCAACAGAAAGTTGATAGAGCTGATACAATTCAAAAAACTAAGAGGGCTGATGACGATGGTACTCAACAGAGAGTTGACAGAGCTGATACAGTTCAAAGTGCTAAGAGAGTTGAGGAAGCTGAAATAAGGAGGGTTATTTTTCACAATTTCTTTTTTAATTAATATAAATGTCATTTTTTTATTTGCAACAATCATACATATTTGCTTTATTGCAAAAGTACAGTAATGATCCATTATCCTAATCGAAGTTTGATCTAATAGCATGGTCTGAGGCAATTGGAGGGTTCAAAACCATTTGGACCCATATCTACGGGTTTAGCACCAGGATACGACTTGCAACAATATTTGCTCCAATTGCGACATTTGAGTCTGCTTGTGGTCTGATGCCCTCTGCTAATGCTACACGAGTTCCTCCGTCTGAACCTTAGGGCTATCAAGAAATGAAGAGCAATGTGAAGGAGTTGAAGATTGACATACACGATATTAAGTCCATCAGGAAAGTTGTACTTGAGAGGCTTTCATATCTAGCTAGCGGGTAATTATCATTACAGCTATTGCATCCTAAGTCAAAATAGCAATCGTATCCTAAGTCACAATAACAGTAGCCCCTTTCTGATGATTTGGTTGAGACACAACCGTAATTCTTTTTCTTTATAGTATAGATTCCTTGTATTAACATTTTCATGGATTTTGACATAACAATTCTTTTTTAATCCTCAAAGATTTGGTATGTTTTTTCCATTTTATAATACATTTTGGATGTTTTTAAAACAAAATTCTTTCTTTTAATATTAATATTATTATTTTCAATGCAGGAAATACAAATTTTAAAAAAATTTCATAAACTTAATTATTACTAACGATATTACTGATGAAATTTTCTTAATATCGATGGGATTCGTTACTCAATTACTGATTGATTTTGCTTCATTACTAATGGAATAATACATATTACTGACAAAATATTAAAAAAAATTGGTTGTTAATTCCATTAGCAATTCCATAGGTAATTTCGTTAGTAAATTACCAATGGATTTGCCAACCACAATTTTCCATCGATAAATTATCGATGAATTTGTCAATCGTAACTTTTCGATTAGTGTTTTTATTGACTGAATTTGCTAATGGATTTCCTATATCATTGATAACTTTATCAATCAATGGACCAGTAACTTTACCAACAAAATTACTGATGAAATTTTCAGTCGATAAATTTACTGACAAAATTTTCAGATATTGACAAAAACTTATTACCGATGAGGATATTTCTGACTGATTACCAATGAAATTTTTGGATGATAATTTCATCGATAATTGATATTACTGATGAAATGCACACCTTTATTGATGAATTTTTTCGTTAGTAAAATCTTATTTTTTTTAAAAGTGTCACCAAATGAATATGAAATGGGTTCATCAAGTGAATAGTTTACCTTAAGCTCTTCAAGAGCCATGAGGCATGATTCGAATTGGGTTGAGGATTGAATTTCACTTTAGTCCTCATCTATAATTGCTTGGCCCCAAGTTGAGCATTGGCTTTTACAAAGCTTTTCTTTCAATTTCTCTTCCTTTTTTGCTTCCCTATGCCACTTTTCTAATTTCTCTAAAATCTCTTTAACACTTTCGCCCTTGAAAACTCTCTTGTAATCATTATCATCAAGTGGACAAAGAAGAGTATGCATAGCCTTAGTATTGAGTTGTACCATGTTCATGTCACTTGTATCACATTCCTTTTCTTCCTTGGTTGGCTTGTAGGGACCTTCAACAATTGTTCACTGAACTTCATAATCATTGGTTAGAATAAAGCACTTCATTTTATTTTTCCAATAAATGTAGTTTTCACCATTGAAAAAAAGAGGCTCCATAAGTGATTGCCCTTCAACAAGAATTGTTGCAATAAAGTTCATGGTCAAGTATTGAAGCTAACAAGGATCACTCAAAAGCTTTTAATGCCATAAAATTGAGTTCAAGCACCGATACCAATTGTTAGATAGTGTTAACTCAATGATGATGACTAGAATAGGGTGAATTAGACTTTAAAAATTTTCTAAAGAACTTAAAAGCCTCGAGGAGATAAAAAGGATTTTCTCAAGTTTGATATTAAAATTTGGTTTTGTAAAGGATAATGCAAAGGAAATTTAGTAAGCAACAAGTTGTAAACAAAATTTTCTAACTCTTCAAGGTAAAGTACACAAGTGAAAATGGAGAAGAGTAAACTTAAGTATGCTAAAAGGGATTTGATGTATTAGTCAAAAACAAGTGAGTAAGTTATAAACAATTTTGTAAAAGCTTTTTAAGATAAAATGCATGATTAAAACTAGTGAAAATTTGAAGTAAAAGACATAAGAAATTTAAAGAGGTTCAACTTTCTCAAATGCCTACGTCCTCTCTCTTAGCAAGCTAAGGAGTTTCAAACCCACTATAAAAGTACTTTTTCAAGGCTTAAGTATAACCTTCACAATGCCTTTTTTCAGGCTTAAGACGATGTGTACATAATTTGCATATATTTTATAAGACTTAATTATTTAACTTTTTAGTTATATAGTTGTTTTGGAGTTATTTTAATACGTTTTAGATTAAATTTGAATTTATCTAACTTTTGTTTTGATTTGAGCTTGATAGGTAAGTAAATTAAGGAAATTTGGGCCATTCGACCTTTGTTATAGAAAAGGCCATATGTCTAGACCCATTTCAGTAATTTGTTCATAACTTTCACTCTAGAAGTCCAAATGACATGATTTTAGAGGCATTGGAAAGCTAAGAAACAATGATACAATTCTTATCTTTATCATTTTGCCAGTTTGAAAAGGATAAAGGAGAAATATTCCTTACAAGTTTTTAGATAGTGCAAATTGAAATTGAGGAATAGTGGACTTCTAATCGGATGAGTTTCCAAATTTAATTCAAATTGATAAGGAGATTGGTAACATGATCTGGTAGAATTCAAGTTGAGCTAAACGCTTATCTAAAGGAGTTATCACAAGTTAGAAGTGAAATCAATTTAAAACTCTTAGTTGGGATATAGTTCATGTGGCAATAAACAACTTGAACTTTTTATTTAAGTAGTTGCTAAGAGAGTTAAAAACGAGAAAAAACTCTAAGGAAAAAAGAGAGATTTGAGTGAGAAGAATTAAAAAAGAAGAGTGATGATTTCAAATCAAGGATTCAAGATTTGAAGCATTTATTCAAGCTTTAACGAGTTTTCTTGACACTTCTTTTATTTCTTTTTATTTTTTTAAGATTGTTATTAGTCAAGATGATGAGTTTTAGATTTATTTTGATAAAGATTGTGTTTGATTCTTGTTCTATGAGTAGCTAAATTTCTTATTCTTGTGTTTAGATGTAGTCTTTTGTTTTTCCTATGATTACTTTTAGAATATTGATTTAAACTTATTCTTGTTAAGATTTATCTATTGTCTCAGTGCTTAATTCTTGTGAATAACTTATCATTATTTACATGTTGAAGGTGTTGTGTGATGGATCTAAAGATGAAACATATCATTAGTTCATTAAGATAGTAGACTTAAGGAAAGTGTTCTATAGAAATAAAAACACTCTTTTGTAACATCATATGATTCATGCATGCCTAAGCCGTTACATGACCAAATGCATAGATTGCCTTAGAAGTTAATAGGTTTATTTTACTGCTTGTGAACACAGAAATAGACATAGGATTAATATAAATACATGTGTTGTATCATGAAAGGGAACATCATACACCTTAGGTGATCTAGTCATTAGTTTTAAAAAGATAAGTTTAATCAATCAATCATGAGTTAATCATAAGAATTCAATTGGTGAAATAAAAATCCTAAAATTGCAATTATTATTGGTTAAAGTTTAAGTGATTGATAGTCTTTAATTTATATTTTGATTAATTGATCTTATTTAAATTAAGTTGAACTTTCTAAATAATATAAAAAACCCTAAATTTGGTAGTTGATACAACCTCTTCTTGGGAACTATACTCTACTCACTCTATATTATTTGTTCATGATCTATGCAGTTGCAGGATTAGCATAACAAATATAACCCTTACAATGCCTTTTTCACAAGAACAAGCATAACCCATACAATGCCTTTTTACTAGAGCAGGCACAACCCTTACAATGTTACCTTTTGAAGGCTAAGTCACAATATTTTCTCTCCTACAATTTGAGTAGCAATGATACCTTTAAGAGGTAGATTTTGCTGAGTAAGTACAATAAAGGAAGAATGGGTAAAAAATGTGTACTATGATTGGAGTGAGAGCACAAATAAATTTTCAACTCAAGAGTGAATGCTTGTTTTTGCTTGGTTGTTCTCTCATTTCTTTGCAAGGCTTGATTCTTAAGTGTTTGATTTATTTCTCACTTCTTCCACTCTTTTGAATGCTTCAAATGGTTTTTTTTATAGTTAGAGAAGTCTTTGAGTCATTGAGGATGATTCCATAAAGAAAATAGTAGTTTGTCTTTTGAAATCTATGTCTAACGATCATCTAGGGTTGACTATGGAGATATGGCAGGCGATCCTCTACAGCTTCAGACTTTTTCTTCTTCGAATTTGTGCTTTGAGGGTCAAGTATTTAATGAGGCATTCGACCCTCAACCTAAGGCTAACTTCATTTTTTTTTTCTTGCTTTGAGGTCAAGTCTGAAAATTATGTATTTGACTCTCCAACCTTTTAGATGTTCTTTGGCTCCTTTTTCTTTTTCTAGGGTCGATTATGAAAGTTGTGTAATTGACTCTCTAAGGCAAAAGTTGATCTTCTAAGCTTTCTTCTCTTTTTCTTGCTTTTTGCTCTATGGTCGAGTTTCAAGACGTGTAGTTGACCCCAAACTCGAGCCTTCACTTCATTCTTTCTTCATTTGTGCATGTAAGGTTGAGTATGAAGAAGTTGCAATCGACCTTGGACCAGTGCCTTTATCACATGAGCTTTCAGTTGAGCTTTTTCGATGCCTTTTTAACTTTGAGTCAAACTTGGTGTTGAGAAGGTTGATCCTTCTTGAATTATGAACCTATCTTAGAAATCAAATATCTCAACTATAAACATTATGGAGATTATAACACTTGTTCAAAGAAGTTTAACACTCATACAATTAAGTCAATCAAGCTTGTAGACATTTCAAAAGCAATTGCTTGAGAATCCAGTAACTTAAAGAATTAATCAAGGTTCACTCCAATAGGTTCAAGTAAATTTGATCTTTTTTGTCATTTCAAAATTATAATCATTTTAGAGCTAATAAAGCT
>NW_018397270.1:1313739-1314156 GCF_002168275.2 Theobroma umbraticum
ATTGAGACAATTTATTAAAACAAGGAAGGGAGAGTTACATGATGATGTTATGACAACATTCATGTACATGTAAGAGGTGGGACATAAATGGAGTATCTTGTCAAAAGTTATGAGTGCAATTATATATAATGGCTTAAATCCTCTTGATTATTTTTCTTCATAGTTCAAAAAGAAAACTTATTTGTGTGCATACAAGAGCATGTTGAACTATGTCAAATGAAGGATGACTTAGCCCAAAATCATAGATGGAACAATTTTGCCTCTTTTGGTAAAAGGGACGCTTCGTAGGTTTACTAAGAAAAGAAAGAGGGAAACACTTGAAGGAAAGACTAGAACCAAACATTGAAGATTTAAGAGAAAAAATGGCACATGTTTGCTATCTTCAAGACGGCCACAACAAGCAAGGATGTATAAAGA
>NW_018397270.1:1314166-1314488 GCF_002168275.2 Theobroma umbraticum
TGTAAGACTCTTATTTCATTGAAATTGAGTACTACATATACTCATTTATTAACTTCCTTTTATTATCTTTGTGTAGGCCACTTATGACAATTCAAGGCCTTGGAATTGGAAACCAAAGGTGGGATAAATCAAAAAAAAATGTAAGGTACATGGATTAAATGCAACAATTGACCATTTCTTTATTACCTTTGTGTAGGTAACTTCTGACAATTCAACACCTCTCTATAGGAGAACAAAGGACAAAAATATGCCAAAAGAACAACTTGCTACTAACATTAATGTTAGTAGATATTGAAAGCATGATCACATCAAGAAAGGATTG
>NW_018397270.1:1314498-1316745 GCF_002168275.2 Theobroma umbraticum
AGAGTTTGATATTGAAATATCTATATTCAATGTAAATAAATAATTACTTTATCTTATTTCTTTTTTGAAATATTATATAATGTCTTTACATATGTTTTATTCATTTAAACAGCCTAAAAGATATGATGAAATGGTTATTGGCAAGTAATTTAGCTCATTCATAACTACAAATCAGTTACTGATATCAACTAAGATTCTCTGTACTTTCTGTCGTATTATCATACTTATAATTTTGAGTTTCACTCGTTATTACCATTTTTGATCTCAAGAATAAAGAAGGAAAAAAAGGATAAAAAACAGAAGGAAGCAAATGTGATCTCTGCATTAATCTCAATACAAGTGTTGCATGTAAAACCAAGAAAAGAAAAGAAAAAGTTTCAGCATGAAAAGATGGATATTTGGTTTTTGAAAATTTAGGCTTTTGGCATATGTGAAGCTATTGGCCATGGTTTGCCTTTTGTTTTAGTGGCCTCTTAAGTTGAAAACAAGAGTCTTGCAACTGATCTGGTATAGTTTAAAATTTGCATTGAAATAATTAATTTTGATGTTGTAAAGGCTGTGACGGATAAAATGATTGATAGATATTGATTGCATGCCATTCAAGAGTGATCCATTAAAACTACATATAGATATTTTCAGTTTCAAAAGATTAAGTATAGGTCACATCAACATAATTAATGTTAGGTTATCATAATCAAAATTGATCGTAATAAATTTAAAGATATATAGACTTGATTTTTAAAAGTTATTGTATAAAGATTAAATTTAAAATACAAAATTACTTATAACATAAATGATATGTTACGTAATTATTATTATTATATTTATTCTTTATATGAGCAATCTCATAAAATTGATTACAAACCATAATATAACAGCAAAAGAAAATAGTGTAGTAAGGTCAGCATAACAAATTACTGTAACATGAAAGTATACTTTCATAAGACTTGAATTTATGCTTCTTATAGACTACTAATGGTTATACTAGAGTATGATTCACATGTTATACATGGACTAAATAGAAGATACTCATGCATACAATTTGTGTAAAATTCATATCTCTATAACTCATGTGAATAATTGCAAACTCTAAAATTAACATATGATTAAGTCAAGAAGTTTTTTTGAAACTTTTAAGAATGTTATTGATAGTTTACCCTTCAAATAGCATTTATCGTATAAAATATAACACACTTGATTGCAATTTTTCTTGATAAAGAAAAGGAAAAACAAAAGTTGGATAAGTCTGAGCGAAATTACAAAAGAGAAAAAACAAATGGATTGGTAAGTCTAAGGAACTAGCAGCGGCTCGTGAGGAACCTTGGAGCCTTAAACTTTGAAAGCTCTGAGGTTTGACGGTCGTTTGCTACAAAATGGAGAGTTGATGGTGTGTGAACGTAAGAACATGACAACAAGAACAAAATGGAATTATGAATTTATGATTGGCTGTTGTTTTTCAAATTGTCCGTTCAAACCGTATCAACTGGAATTTTGACCTCATCCATTCAGAACAAAATGGATGGGTGCCAAATTTTTCCTTGAATTGTCCCTTTAGCTAAATAAAGGCAGCTTAACACACGTCCGTTTCGCTTGCATTCGCAAAATATCCCCCTTCTATTGGAAGCAAAGGAGCCAAATTTCATTTTTAAGCTCTCCAAAATATGATAGTTGATAGGACCAGACTGCCCGAGTATGTCATGGCTACTATGTCCATGCTGTTTTCTTGGTTTGAATGTTTCTTTGAGAAGGACTTCCTGGAGACGAATATGACTGCACAAACAAACCCTACTTACCTCCAGAATTGAAATTAATGCAAAATCTAACTTTCAAAATTTGTCACAGTTTGCCTTGATATTTATGTAATGCCTTTGCCCTTGGTTTATATACCAGAGAAACTACTCGGGGGGCTCCAGCTATTTATCACGACAACTCATCTATGGTCGTAAACATTTCATTGATCTCATCCAAAATTAGGATTGTTGACTTTAAATCGTCTACCTCTTTTGAGTGAAATAAAGGGGCAAAAGGCCAAAAAGTTTGGTTGGTCATTTTTATTCTATGTTATTTGGGCAAACTGCAAGTTTGTAAATCCATCAAAGTCCGGAATTTCATACTTTCCTGATATATCAGGAATAGATTGGTTACTCATTTGACCATAAGGAATTTGCAGTTGCAACTCTAAGTTTGATGCTTTCTTTCGTGTTGGTCGCTGGTTGATGTCAAATGGGTACTCTGTTTTATGCAAAA
>NW_018397270.1:1316845-1323223 GCF_002168275.2 Theobroma umbraticum
ATGCTTATCGTCAGAAGAAGAGAGCAGAAGGAGCAACCAAAGAGAGCAATCCTTCTGGTATGATAAGTATTTTATTTACCCAGCCTTTTCAAGTTGATTGTATGGAATATCTGGGGTTTAATGACTGATTCCCTTCTATTAAAGCACAGCACACAGGGATCGTATGAAGAGCAGTGGTAGCATACCTCAGTTAAAAAGAGCAAGATGCTTCACTTTTGAAGAGCTTAAGCACTACACAAACAATTTTTCAGAAGCCAATGATATTGGATCGGGGGGCTATGGAAAGGTTAATTTCGACTCTCATTCTCGCTCTCTATTGCATGTGTGTGCGTAGGTGTGCTCACCAAAAACATGCATCCCTATGGCACCTTGGCCGCATAGGGGTGGTCTCATTTGCATAACTCCATGTCTTGTTGCTAGTTTGTAAGTTTGCCTGACTACTGCACAACACTAGAGGCCGAGCCTCCTTATAAGATGACGCTTCCAAAATTTTAAAATTTTTTTACATAATACATAAATTTTTTAAAATTTTTTCTAAATTTTCTTAAGAGTCTCTCCCAAAATAATTTTTTATTTAATAATTAATATAAATAAAAAATAAAAAATAATTTTATATGTTTGACTCAGTTTTAAAGTTTTTTTCTTAATTTTTTCTTTCAATCTGTATTATTTTTAGTGGTCGAGGCAATAGACAATGTGGTAAAACAGGCACATGTTTAATGCACGATTTTCAAAAATATGGATAACTATTTACCTGAAATAAATTTGTCTTTTTATTTTTGCTTCCATTTGAGGCATCCCCAGCACTATCCCTTTTACACACTGTGTTTGCATTCAACTTTTTACTTTAAAGATGAGAAGTTTTAAATAGATTACAATGTTATTATGTAAAAAATTAAAGGGAAAAAAAAAGATGATAACCATATAGTGAATTATTGGATGTATAGAAAGAGATAATAACAAAAAACAAATTAGTAACTACATTTGTACATTTGTGTGCTTCAAGAACATGTAAAACGTGTTTGCTTACATAGTTAAAATGTTAACTGCAATAGTTGACTGTGATCCATGTGTGGTATATGTAAGATGTTTATTGTAGTTTGCACTTGTGCATGTCTAAACACCTTATGCATCACAGTATATGTCTATGTTGACATAAAACACTCTTCCTTCTTTCAACATTAGGTAAACATTATTGCAGGTAGATGGCAGCCAATCCGCATATAGTAAGCTAGATGCGCATATTCGATGATTTATGCATACCTTTTGTGCTATGTTGTGTTCATATGAATTTTGATGCATTCAAGGTATCTCAACCATACAATACAATGATACTATATTAATGCGCGTATTATTAACACATCCCACGATTTGCAAACTTTTGGAATAGACCAAGTGATTAACAAGACTATGACTAGATTTATTTTCCAACCCTTGCTCTTACTCATCTGTGTTTTAGTTTATTCTGTCTCTAACTATGTTTGTTACTAACAGGGATCTCTTTAGCATGGTCATGGTGATTTTTAAAATTATTTTTCCAAATAATTCTTAATGTCTTTAATTACAGGTTTATAGAGGAAATCTACCTACAGGGGAACTTATTGCCATAAAACGAGCTTACCCAGGATCTAGGCAAGGTGGGCATGAATTCCAAATAGAAATTGAGCTTCTATCAAAAGTTTATCATAAAAATGTTGTCAGTTTATTGGGATTTTGCTTTGGACGAGGCGAACAAATGCTAATACATGAGTATGTTCCAAATGGCTCTCTAAGTGATAGCCTATCAGGTACTTTCCTCTGTTTGCTCACTTTATTCATCCAAAATGAGTTACACTATCAATAATTAAGTGGCATTTTATAGTTCTTCACTACCTGACCATATTACTTTTTTATCAAACAATGCCTTTAACTGCACAAAGGAATGGAGTAAAATGTTTGATTAGCCTACACTACAATGCTAGTCTATAGGAGGAAGAGAACTTAACTTTATTGCTTTATTGCTTCTTTAGTTTTGACTTTCCAACCATTTGTCAATCTCATATCCTATATAAGATCTTCCTGACAAAGAATCACCTTTTGAGCTTACTACAAGAAAACATTTATCATTAATCCCTGATGAATGATTTTACTTGTTAATTCCCTATGTTGTTGTTTAACAGGCTATCTTTTACTTCACTCATGTTTTACTTCTTTGGAAAATAATATTTTAACAATTCAGGGAAGTCGGGAATCTGAATGGACTGAACCAGGCGACTTAAAATAGCCCTTGGGGTAGCTAGAGGTTTGGCATATCTTCACAAGCTTGTGAATCCTCCCATCATTCATAGGGACATCAAGTCCACTAACATCTTATTAGACGAATGCTTAAATGCTAAAATTGCTGATTTTGGTCTCTCCAAACTTATGGGTGACAGTGAAAATAGTCATGTTACCACTCAAGTTAAAGGTACAATGGTGAGTTACTCCATACACTTGCTGGAGAGAATAATTCATCCTTTTAAATGGTAGAACCTTACTCTCTTTTTTTTGTAATTGATGCTTCAGTTTATTTTCTTTCCATAATAACTGGTATTCTCTCCCTCTCGCCTGCCCATCTCTTTATAGATGATGAATTTGTAGTTCATTTATACATTTAAGTATCTGCTATAATCATAGTAGTTTTAATACGTTAAACACAATAATTTTCTAGATGAATCTGACTTTTTTGAAAGGGCCAATGAGGAATAGTTAAAAATTTTCAAGGGAAAGGAGAATTAGCCAACATTAAAAAATACCTAATCCTCTTATGTCCAAAATGTTGTCACCTTGCATACCTCTATGTCAAATGTCTATAATACACATGCATGATTTGGGATATTTCAAAAGAAAAATGCAACAATTACTGCATTTGAGTTTAACAAATTTCATAAGAAAAAGAGAAGGGGAAGTGGTTAAAGATTTGTTAAGACTATTGCATAAGGCGTTTATTATGCTTATAGTATGTGCTGTACTAAGAATGATTTTTCTTACTGTTGTAGGGTTACTTGGATCCTGAATATTATATGACCCAACAGTTGACTAAGAAGAGTGATGTTTATTGCTTTGGAGTGCTGATGTTGGAGATCATAACTGCAAGAAAACCAATAAAGCGAGGGAAATATATTGTAAGAGATGTGAGACTAGCAATGGATAAAACGAAAAGTTTATATAATCTCCAAGAGGTTCTTGACACATCCATTGGCTTCGCAACAACACCCAAAGGCTTGGAAATGTTTGTGGACCTGGCAATGACTTGTGTAGAAGAATTAAGAGCTAACAAGCCTACAATGGGTGAAGTGGTAAAAGAGATTGAAAACATTATGCAGCTCGTTGGCGTGAATCCTAATGCTGAATCAACATCTAGTTCAGCAACTTATGAGGAAGAAACTAAGGGAGGTTCTCTCCATCTATACAGTGATGACTCTTTTGCTTATAGTTGGGCCTTTCTAGACTTCAAGATAGAGCCCTAGTGAGAGTCATTTGGCTACTTTTCTTTTTTTCTTATTATTATGTGTTTTATGAGTAAGGAAGTTGGTGAGACAGCAGCTTGTGTCTTCAACCTTGGTGACTATCAACTTATGTTGGAAATTTCATGCCCAACGATTACATGTATCGATACTTTTGTTAAGGTATCAATACTTTTGAGACAAGTGTTTCAAATCTTGCATTAAAGTATTAATACATCTATATGAGGTATCGATACTTTTACCTTTGTTTTGGAATTTTTTGCTCTCTGGTTGAAAGTAACAATACTTATAGACAAGGTATTGATACTTTTACCTCAACATATAAAATTTTGAACACTAACAAAAATGTATCAATACTTTGGCTATAGTGTTGGTCCTTTCTTTTATTTATACTAGATTGTGCCCCGTGCGATGCGCTCAAGGCCAACAAAAATTTTGAATGAAGTTTTTATAAGAATAATTGTATAGAAATTTTTTTTGCTACAATTTTGATTAGAAAATGGGTCATTTTATGCTAAATGTTTATAAACAGATAGAAATTTTGGTTTGATGCATTGAAATAAGCCATTAACCTAAGAAAGTAAAGTAAGATGACAAATATTATATTGTAGTTCCATGCTTCTGCTGATAGTTTTTTAAATACAAAAGTCATAATCATTATTGTTGTTGTGAACAAAAAAGGAAGGTAGTTTTGTAATCTATCCCATTGTTTTTAGCAAGTGAACAAAAATTAAATGTTCTTGATGGATATTAAATCCATGAACCTATATCTTCTGTTTTTTTCTAGAAGCAATCTTATGCCTTGTTTGTGCACACATATGTATATACAAAATAACAAAAGTTAACATGGTAGTGCTTAATGTATTATGCTGCCTGTTAACAAGAATAGAAGGCACTTTTGGGCATAGGTTTTTTTGTAGTCTAGGTCTTGTTAATATTAAGGGGTTGGTAAATATTGTTCAATGGCTTTGTTTTTGGATGTGTTGCCAGCTTCGATGGAGCTTTGTATTCATAAAAAGTAAACAAGAAATTATATAGTTGATTAGTTTATAAGGTAAGAAATGAACTTTTATGAAGGAGGAAGTATATATTAAGCAAAAAATTATATAGTTGATTAGTTTATAAGGTAAGAAATGAACTTTTATGAAGGAGGAAGTATATATTAGATGGTGAACAAAGAATTAATAAACATTTCAGGTATTAAACTGATAGAATAATTTCTTTTGAATGATTATAATAGATAAGAAATGAAAAATTTAATTATTTAACCTAGTTTTGTATTTTTTGTCAAATGATTCTTTCTCTCTATTGGTGGTGGGTGTTTTATTGTGGTGTAAACTACAACAAAAGTTAGTCTTGTGAATTGTCTGCTTGGTTGATTGTGGCTTGTTTTTGTGGTGTAGATTCTAGGAAAAGCTCTCTAACCACTTGGTTTTTAATTAGTGATGGCAAGGTTTCTTCTTCTGGTCCTTACATTGGTGCTGTTGTTGTTATAGATGGTGAAGTAGCTACAGAGCTTGAAGCATTGCATTTCAAGACTTGTAGGTTATCAGACTCAAACAGTTTGTAGTTGGCAATTCCTGTTTCAATTGCTCTACTTGTTAAACCCATAGTGAACAACTTGGTTTGTTTGATTAGAGCTTTCATAGGTCTTAGTATAGTCATTCGATTCAGGGTTTGTAATGCTACCAATTTTACAATGTTTGCACCAATTAATTTTTCTATTGGCTTTCCAAATGCCACCTAATCCATCTGTTTGGTATTGTCCTTAAAATAAGCTGTATGTAGTAGCTATAGCAAAAGAAATACAATGTTTGATTTTTGTTGACAGTATCAATTATCGCAATAGATAATTAAGAAAATGTCAATCAAAAATTGTAAAATATTTTATTAAAAATAAATGACTGTATGAGAGAATATAATTGAAGGATAAAGCAATTGAAGTTTTCATAGTTTATAGATATGTTAGTTTATTTGGTCTTGGTTGTTTAGATTGTTGTGCTTTTAGAATTTTAAGTATCAAATTTAGCTACATATTGTGTAGATAATTTTATTAAGTGATCTCAAATAAAATCAAATTTCAGCATTTCAATATTGGCTGAAAGAAACAAACAAACTATTCTGGAGAAGAAACGAATATGTACTTTCACTGAAAATTATATATAATAGGGTAAGAATAAAAGTCACATCGCAAACATGTAAATGTTGAACATGATTCAAAGCATAGGTAATTAACAACAAAATAATAGGCAAATATTCAACTAGTATACTCCAAGTGAGCCAAATATCAAAAAACAAGTGTCAAAGCAATTTATCTAGTAAAAGAGAGCAACATTGAATAGAAAAATAAAATGGTAGAAACTATTACAAAGCAAAAACAAAGTGAGAGAAGGAAACACATGAGAAGGTCGAAACACCATTTTCGATGGCAAGGCAAGATAGAAAGCAAGAAAAAGAAATGTATAGGCATTCAAAGAAAATGTTTACTACCTGCCTTGCCTTAAAAAATGGCCCAAACTCTTTATCTAAATACCCAATGTCTAAACAAAAACACATCTAACTAAATTTTGTAAGCATTCTTATAGACACAGGTGGCAGCCTCATTTATTATATAATATGAATTATGAATATGAAAGTTTGTTAGTTTACTTACATTGGCTAGCATTCCTTCTCTTCATGCTTCATGCACTGATACTTTTCAGCACAGAATTGTAAGGAACTTCCTCACTCATTGCAAGAGTTATAATACCATCCATTGGTACAACCAATATCAGCAATTGTGACTTTGATTTTGAATCTACTTTGTTGAAATGCATTTGAGTTGTTAGTGTATTTTAATGTGATAGTAATGTTTATAATTGTGTGATGTATGTTTTATTTACCTACACTTTGG
>NW_018397270.1:1323323-1332472 GCF_002168275.2 Theobroma umbraticum
TTTAGCCCTTTAATTTGATTGAGGTCCAGGCACCTTCTGGTAGTGGATTTCTTTAAAGCATTGACCCCAGACCAAATAGCTAATAGCGACAAGCATTTTAGAGTCCAGATGATGAGAACATCCTGATAAAACTAGCAGAATTCCTCTTTCCCAAAAGACTTGACTAGCGTTCAGTATTCGGTTCTTAGTAGGCAAGTTCATTTTTGCAAACACAGGAAGAATAATATCGGTATTTAGAAAAATAAGGGTAGATCAGATACTCTCATCAGCTCAACTTAACTACTAATATACATGTTATGTGCGAGAATGTGCAACCTTCAAGCACATATCATGTTTGCAATAAGTTAAGAAACTTAGATAGAATTTTTATAAGCAACCATATCTTCTCCAAAGTAAAGCTAAAAGAATATCAAAATTATAATAAAACAAAACAAGAGAGGTAATAATTAGAGGCTAACTTACAATCACCAGCATCAGTGGTAGCTGCTATGATATAGATTTGAAAAAAAACAAGAAGCAAAAGTGACCAAATGGCTGAACCCATTAGTGAGATAAACCAAAGGTTTCAGATTCTGGAGTTGGAAGACCTCACAAGTATTTCCGTTCTGCTTCTAATTTTGCATAAAACAGAGCACCCATTTGACATCAACCAGTAACCAACACGAAAGAAAGCATCAAACTTAGAGTTGCAGCTGCAAATCCCTTATGTTCAAATGAGGAAAGTCTGAAATCGTGGACTTTGAATGGATCTACAAACTTGCAATTTGCCCGAATAACATAGAATAAAAATGACCAACCAAACGTTTTGGCCCATTGGCCCTTTATTTCACTCAAAAGAGGTAGACGACGTTAAAGTCAACACTCTTAATTTTGGATGAGATCAATGCAATGTTTACAAGCATATATGAGTTGTCGTTTTAAATAGCTGGAGCGCCCCCTAGGAGTTTCTCTCGTATATAACAAGATAGAAGCCTTCCATTCTCTCACAAAAGCAAGGGGCAAAGGCATTAAATAAATATGAAGGCAAACTGTGACAGATTTTGAAAGTCGGGTTTGTTTGTGCAGTCATATTCGTCTCCAGGAAGTCCTTTTCAAAGAAACATTCAAACCAACATAGTAGCCATGACATAACTTTTTAGACACTCCACCTCAAGGGAATCCAATAAGAGGCACACCTACCGCTAATATTTTAAAGCTGAGCTTTAGAACCGTTCAGCCGTTCCCACTTCCATTGGATTCATCGTTTGTTTTTTTCCTGCAAAGCGGAATTGTCAAACAAATCAGTAACCATTTTAACATAATAAAAATGAGAACAAATGGGATGACGTAAGAAATCCTTGGGCAAGACGCTTTAAGCCTTCAAGGCGTGTGGAGGGAAAACGAAGACTTCCTTTTAATTGGTGGACTTGAAAAGCAACACTGACCCAACTACTACGAGTTAATGCTGGTAAAACTTAAAGGGTGTTGCAGCCTCTTCGTTTATCCAGATCGACAAAGCCACTCCTCACACTCATCATCCAAGGTCCCTTACGAGCCGCTGCTAATCCCTCCCAGTTACCAATCCATTTGTTTTTTTCTATTACTTTCCCTCCGCTGTTAGGGATTTTTTCTAATCCAACTTTTGTTTTTCCTTTTCTTTATTGAGAAAAATTGCAATTAAGTGTACTATATTGTATACACTAAATGCTATTTGACTTTGAACGTAAGAAGTGCGAGGAAGCTCGTACAAATTATTATGGTCGTGACATATAAGATTTGCTTTCATTGTCGTGTGGTTACATGTGGGGTTTGATTTCATTGCTCAATGGCTCAATATTTTGCTACCTTGTTGGGATGGGTGTATTTTTATTTGGATTTTGGATGCAGGCCTGAGTCAAATATGGAATGCTAATAGAATTTAGTTGGATGGGTTTTTATTTGGGTTTTAGCGATTTGGATGTGGGCCATTTTATAAGGCAAAGCAGAGAGAGATGGTTTCTTTCAATAGTCGTGTGTTTTTTTTTTTTTTTTTGGTTATTTTCTGTTTTGCCTTGTCATTGGGGATGGTCTTTCTAACTCTTCATGTGTTTCTTTTTCTCACTTTATTTCTTGCTTTGTTTTTAGATTGATCGTTTAGTTATCTGTCATATTTTTTTTAGGTTGGCTTTGCTTGCTTTAACCGTTGACTGTTCTCCATAGATTTTTCATTGGTTCCTACGATCAATCATGTTTGAGAATCTGATAAGGGTTTATTTATCTGTGCTTAATGATTTCACTAAATTTTTTGGGTTTTTTCCTCTAATCACGTGTAGCTCTATGGCTTGTTTGGCTGGTATTGGGATTTGTAGCTAGTTGATTGTCATTGTACCAGTAGTTAACGTGTCGTTGTTGTGGATTGTTTTCATGATCTATGATCTGACTGGTCGATGATGTAATTTTTATGTTCACATCATTTTTATGTCTATCAGTGATATTTTATTGAGTGATATGAGATTTTTTTTTCCTTCTAGAAGTTTTCATTCCTCTTTTCTAGATTTGGGTTCTCTATTTTTTTTTGTTTTACTTTCCTTTGCTCTCTTTATTTCATTCGTTTGCCTTATTTCAAGTTGATAGATCTCACGTTTTTTTATTGTTTCTTTGGGTTTAAGATGGTTTTTATTTTCTTCTTTTTTATTCCTTTGAGTTAATATTTATGTAATCTAGATTTGCGTTTTGTTTGTCCCGTGCTTGAACATAGTTTTTTTAACACTTTTTTTTGTTCATATATATATATTCTCTATCTGATGTTTTTAGATGGCTAATTTTTTATGCGTTTGAGTTACGTTCAATAAGATTGATATTTTATTTTTTTTACACTTTTTATTCGTTTGTATCAAAATCTAATTATGTAGGAATTGATAGAGTTTATATCTACATATTTTGAAGTAGGTTTATCCTTAGTCTTAGTCTATGACTATTGTTTTCAGCAGTATATAAATATGAACATTAGTTTTTTTGTTTGGTCAGTGTCATTTTTTGTTATTTATTATGAAAGTTTCTGTTTGTTTTTTTTTTCTATTCATATGTATTTTTTAAAAAATATATATTGTGAAAATCTGTCTTTTCTGTTATGTTGCTTTCTTATTCTTCCTTTTTTTCCTTTTATGTTGCTTTTGCTAATTTAGTTCTTGATCATTGTTGCCATTCTATTTTTATTATTTAGTTTGTTTCTATTTTGTTCCTTTTCTCTACATATTTCAGTTTGATACTTCGTTTTGTTTGGTTGCTTATGCTGAATGCCAATCTCATAATTGTTTTTATGCATTGTTGTTATTGATGTTCTTTTCTTTTTTTCTTTTTTGCATGAAACTTAAATCCATAGGTTTTGTGTTTGTTGATTGTGTGAAATTACTAAATTTCATTTTTCCAGTTTTGTTATTTTAGTTGCTGTTTTTTTATTGTATTATTAGTCATTTCATTTTTTAAAAAAATTATATATGAAAAAATAACGTGCTTGTTCCATTGTCATTTACCTTCTAAGTTCTGCTTAATTCATTATTTGTTTTCCTGATTTGGCTTTCCATCATTGTTGACATGTTGTTTTTATTATTTAGTTTGAGTGACGTTTTTTTTCCTGTTTTTGGGTTTGATTTTCAATGCTTTATGATTGTTAACTATGATAGTTGACTATTTGCTCTTTTTTTATCTTTAAAAAAAATATTTATATCCATTTCACATTCAGCTTTTTATGAAAAAATCTATACTATATTTCTATTGTTATTTTGATATTTCCTATTTCTTCTTAATTTTATTCTTAATCATTGAAGCATTGTTGTTAAAACCATTAAAAAGTTTTTGTGATGTTCTTGCTATCATTTATCATTCACTTTCTATTTAATCGATTATCATGCTTTAAATTTTCTTCTTGATAGTTTTTGTCATGCTATTTTTTTGTTCAATCTAGCTTTCATTTTTTTATTAATGCGCCTCCCTGTTTTCAATTACAATATTTTTTTTGTTGTTTTTTTTAATGCTGTAAATGTGCTATTTGTTTTGAACACTTATTTAAGCTTTATATTTGTGTCCTATTTATTGATTCATATTTATTTAATTGCAGTCTTTTCCTTAATTGCAAAATCAGAAATAATAAAGATTAATGACCAACACTGTAATGTAAACTTTACGTTTTGGTTAATTTGTTTTTTAATTCTTACATATTTCAATTTCTGATATTTGTTTTTTGCTTGATCTATTTTATAAGATTTGATAATTACTTTGTATGTTATTTATATTTGTAGTACTACTTGGTCAAATTAAGTTTAATTTGTTATAATGGATAGGGGCACTCAATTGAAATTAAAATATGATAGGTTAAAAATATTAAGAGTTAGAAGAATTTCTAAACTTGCTCAAACTTTTAATAACCATCTGCAATCATCTGATAATAACACTCGATATTCTAAGCGAGGTAATAAAATTTCTCCTCAACTATATTGTGTGAATATTTTATCAAATATACACTCACAAATACCTAGTTATGTCCCACAATCCAATCAAGCATTCAATGTTATTGATGTGCCTGTTGGAGAGCATGTAATGGTTCATTCCACAATAAATTCTCAAGGCGAGTTGGTCACTACATTTGTCGAACCTACAACTGTCTTGGGCAGTGTTGATTCTTATGGTTTTATTTATGAAACAACATAATATAATTTTGAAACTTTCCCTACAACTAGTGCTAGTAATATTTCTATAGGCAATGCTAGGTTCGTTATTGAAAATATCTATTTGGGTCATCAGTTTAATGATCTCCAATTTGGTCAAATAGTATCAATTAATCCTTTGAATACCAATATTACTGATAAAGTTGTTTTCTTTTTGTACTTTATAAGTTGATGATTTTATTAATATTTGATTTAGTCATATACATTTTTTTCAACCAAAATTATTAATCACTACTAGACTAAGAAATTCTCGACAAAAAAATCTTGAAGGACACATCGGCAATCTTCCTTATCAATGTTCTAACTACATAGTTGAAACTTAACTGTCACTTGAGAAAACCTCAAGAATCCAATCACGTAAGTTAGATTATATTAAAAAATTTAATATTCAATCATTTTACTGTGTTTGGTTAATATCATCATAAACAAATATTTGCTTTTGGTGATGATGCATATTATAGAAATCAGTTTACCACTTTTTGCTTAGAAGGCTCTAACTATATATATCCTTTTTGCTTGGCTTATATGTGATATGAAGAAAAGTTTGATATATCAAGATAAATTAGGAATCCAATTATTAGCCTTGTTTGTCAAGAAGGTATAGTTCGTATAGATAACTATCAGCAAATCCCATCTTTTCTAAAAGATTTACTCAGTGATAATACAAACCATAGAAACTCAAGTTCAAAGAAAACATAATAATGTATAACAGTATGTTTCAATTTACTTCCTTAAGATGTCAAATCGATAAATCAATCAATAATAGGCCAGGACCTTATATCTTCAAAATTAATGGTCAAATGCACCATAAAATAGGTTCTTTACAACCAACAGTTGGTGAAAAACTAAAATTTGCTCAATTGTATGTCTATGATATAGAAAATGAGATCTCTAATAAGTTAGAAATTTTCTAAAATAATAATAACATAACTTCTGGTGATAAATTCATTATTCAAGGTTTAATGAAAATGCTTGATAAGAATGATCATATAGTCAAAATCTTTAGGATGGTTAGAGATAGGTTAACAAAAACAAATTTTGCTCCCTTTCGACTAAGACTTATAGAATCCAGAGATGATTTACAACCAAATTATAGATTATCAAGTACTTTAGAGATAGCTGCTCTGATAGTAGGTGACTTAGGAACATTTAATGGAAATCGAGACATTATCGTTGATCATGTTAGTGAAGGTCTTAAACGAATTAATGAACTACACCCTTCTTTTATAACCATGCAATACCCGCTTCTTTTCCCTTATGGAGAAGACAGATATCAAACTAGTATAAGTTATGTTGATTCTCCAATAAGAAAAAAACCAAAATGAATATATGTTACAATGCGACAATACTATGCATATATAATTCAACGACGGATGAGTTTTAAAAATATATTGTTAAGAGACAGTAGGTTGTTTCAACAATCTTAGTTGATACATACGTAATGATTGAAGAAGAAAGATTATTGCTCATAACAAATAAAAAAAATTAAGATCGGAGTTGTATAAAGGATTAAAAGATCCTTTTGCAAGGGGTGACGATAATGCAAACATTATAAGAAACCGTATAATCATGCCTTCAAGTTTCACTGGTAGTCCTAGGTATTTGTTGCAAAATTATCAAGATTACATGGCCATTTGTAGATATTATGGTTGTCCAGATCTTTTTATCACATTTACATGTAATGCTAAATAGAAAGAAATACAAGCTGGATTAAGTTTAATACCAAAGCAAAAACCAAAATATATACCTAATATAACAACAAGAGTTTTTAGACTCAAGCTTCATTATTTGATAGAAGATTTGATGAAGAATCAACACTTTGGTCTTGTATAGCTGATAAGATAAAATTATTTATCATTTGTTTTCATATTATAAAAAAAATTGACATGAATTTTTTCTACAACTTAAAGGAGTTTTGATACTAATAATTGCTCATAACCTTTGATTTTCCAATCACTTACACCATTGAATTTCAAAAAAGAGGACTATTGCATATACATGTCCTACATTGGCTGCATCCTAATCACAAATGCTCATCACCTGAAGACATAGACAAAATCATTTAGTTGAACTACTAGATAAATTTTTAGATCCTATCGCATACCAAGCTGTTGCGGAATTGATGGTCATGGACCATGCAGTTCTACACGCCCAAACTCTTATTGTATGATTAAAGATTATTGTTCCAAATTCTATCCAAAAGACTTTCAAAGAAGAACTATAGTTAATGACGATGGATTCTCAATTTATAGAAGGAGAAACATGCCACACAATATTGCAATAAAGAACAATATAAAATTAGATAATAGGTATGTGGTACCTCGTAACATAGATTTAGTTGTTAAATATCAGGCACACATTAATGTTAAAGTTTGTGGTCAATCTAGAGCTATAAAGTACCTATTCAAGTATCTCAACAAAGGACCTAATAGAGCCTGAGTTACATTAGAAAATACAAACACAAATACTTAACAAAACTTTCAAACTATTGACTCAAACAATTTTAAAAATAGGCAACATACGTTTATTAATATAGATGAAATCAAAATGTATTTAGATTGTAGATACTTTTAGCATATGAAGCATGTTGGAGACTTTTTTGTTTTCTGATACATCATAGAGAGCCAACTATACAAAGGTTAGTAGTTCATTTATCTGAACAATTGAACATTTTTTTTCATGACAACAATAGTATATCAAAAGTTATACATAAACCAAATATTGACAAAACTACATTTACTGAACGGATGATTTGCAACAAACATGATGAAACTAGTATACATTTATTATATGCAGATTTTCCCACAGAGTATGTTTGGCATTAGCTAGAGTCTAAATGGTAAAAGAGAAAACAAGGTAGGTCTATAAGTAGAATCAATTATGTACACCCTGTAGCAAGGGAATTATATTACTTGCATACGTTATTAAATATGGTTAGAGGCGCAACTAGCTTTGAATATATTAGGATTGTAGATTATATTACTTATCAAACTTATCAAGAAGCTTATCAAAAATGGAATGGTACATTACTTTAAGCATCTCAATGGGCCTTTAGCGAACAATTAAGACATTTATTTGTAACCATTTTATGTTTTGTCTAGTAGCTAATCCTTTTACCATTTACGAAACTAGATGGAAATTATTTTTTGAAGATATTGAGTATAGGATGAAACATGCCTTTGGAAACTTATAGTATAGGATTCTTGAAATAATCTTAGAAAGTATGTTTTGATAACTTTAAGAGATCTCTTTAATAAAAATTGTATCTTTTTGTTTGAATATCAATTACCTATGCCAAGCTAAGAAGCTGTCATTTATGATCAAGATAGACTAATACATAAAAATATGAATTACAACTTATTTGTTTTGCAACAATTACATTTAGAATTACTATCAAACTTAAATGATGAATAAGAACAAATATACCACCCTAATAAACAAATAATTGACAAAAGTGAAGGACATATGATATTTGTATATGGTCATGGAGGTACAGGCAAAACTTACTTATGGAACACAATCATATTAGCAATAAGATCAATAGGGAAAATAGTACTAGCTATAGCCTCTTCAAGAATAGCTTCCCTTTTGCTACCTGAAGGTTGAACTGCCACTCTAAATTCAAAATCCCTCTTAACATTAATGAATGCTCAACCTGTCTAATTAAAAAAGAAACACAACTAGCTAGATTAATTGAAGTATGTAGTTTAATAGTATAGGATGAAGCACTTATGGTCTATAGATATTGCTTTGAAGCTTTAGACAAGACTTTAAGAGATATTTTCAACCAAAATAATGATAAATCTGTTGACAAACCTTTTGGAGGAAATATTGTTTTGTTAGGTGGGGACTTTAGGTAAATTTTACTTCTTGTAGAATCTAGTCATACAACATATATTATCAATGCAGCTATAAATCAGTTAACATTGTGGTCAAAATGTAAAGTGTTTAGATTGAAAACTAATATGAGATTATTAAAACCTGATTTAACTAAAGAAGCTAAAAAAGAAATTCAAACTTTCACACAATGGTTATTAGATATAAGTGATGGAAACCTTCAGTTATCCTCAATCCAACATTATGATTGGAGATATCAACGGGTAAGGTATCTATTTATTTCAAGGTACCTGAATCCTAACCCAATTAAAAATCAAATACCCCAACTCTATTAACTACCCAAATAATTTTAAAAATTACTACCCTAACTTAACCCTAACCCTAATACATTCTCACTACTCTATAATTATCCTAACCCGTTTAAATACCCGATTAGATAAAAAAATTATTAAAATCTTCTTCATGGATACCCAATTACCCAATTAACTATTCTAATCTTGTAACTTCCTTTAAGATTTATATGTTATAAGTTTACATAAGCAAATGTATATATATATTGTAATTACTAATTTTATGAGTTATAATTTTTATAATGTTAACACAAAATAAAAAGTAAATATATTTATATTT
>NW_018397270.1:1332572-1333958 GCF_002168275.2 Theobroma umbraticum
TAGTAATGTTTATAATTGTGTGATGTATGTTTTATTTACCTACACTTTGGTTGGATCTAGACTATTGATCTCAACTATGGTTATGTGTTTGATTTCATTTGATTTCCCTGAAATTCGTGGAGATGCAACTGCATGTCTATAATTTAGACACTGAATGGACGTTCTATGTACCTGTAGATTTATTTTTTATAATGAATGACAAAAAAATTGGAAAATTAATATTTCAGCAGGCTGAAACATTTAAATTACAAATATTACCTCTGCTTGTGTTTCAAGATCTACTTAAATCTTTGTAGTTGAGCAAAAGGCAAGGTAAAGGTATCTAAACAAATAAATCATGCTAAGTTACATCTTAGTTAAAATAAATAAATTAGTTTATGTTTACTGTTATATACTTATTCATGTATTTTTTTACTGTTGTTGTAACCAAAATGATGATTGGACTGATTACTTCATAAAGGAGGTGATCTTGATCAATTTATTCTGCTTTATATCGATAAAGAACAACTTTCAATGTGTTTCCATTATGAATAGAAACATTTATTGTAAGGTATAATATACTTATAAGAGGTAGGACAATTGAATGAACGTTAGGCTTTTTTGTTGTCACACTTGTGTTTTCAAGAAAAAGATCTCGTTTCTTAATGTCATTTGTTCAATTCTGCAAATAGACTTTCTCTATAGTTATTATCGATCTAAACACTTCAATAAAGTTTTGTAATAATAGAATTATTTAAGGAGCCAATATTAGTATTTGTGTAGCATAAAATCAAAAGTAATAAAAGTATTATAGAGGTACACATTACCTGTCAAACTACGTTGTTACAGATTTGGCTATTGAATTGATCGATGGAGGCAAAATTGAAGACCCATGCTAGGTAAGGATCCAAGCTTTCATTGATTAGGTAGATTAGTGTATTCTTGGTAAACATGCCCATGATATTCAAGGGTATAGGGTTAAAAGTAGATTAGTGTTTGTCATTTTTCAAGAGGCATTCTCAAAGTATTTGTCATCTATTACTATAATATGTAAGCCTTTGCAAGATGTACCTCTTGAAAGGTAGGTATATGCCTATTTTGTCTAATGTTTGTCCTTGGCTATTATTGATAGTCATTCCATAAGATAACTTTATTGAAAATTGTTTCCTAGTAAAGAAAAGGGGCCATTTGTGATTTTTTGTTGTTAGAAGTATCCTTGGTATGAAATGTTTTTGTTTGTTCCACTTGAGGAAATCACTTTTCCTTCAATAATATTAAGGGCTAGTTATGTGATTATGAGCCTTGTTTCATTACATAGTCTAGAATTTTGGTTGATATTCTTGAGTAACTAATAACTTTATGGCATAGAGTTAATTTTGATAGTAATTTAGCTTAGTTCTTGTAGTA
>NW_018397270.1:1333968-1335197 GCF_002168275.2 Theobroma umbraticum
ATTAGTAGATTTTATTTAATTATTTAAATTAGTTAATTTAAGTGAGTCAATCTAATCTTAGTTAATTTTATGCTTAATTTAGTGTTGATGTGGTTAAGATAGGTTATTACTAATTTATTTGTGCTTTTGTAGGTGTTTGATGAAAGAAGAATTTTAATGAAAGAAGGAGAGCAATTTCAAAGTGTAGAGTTCCACTACACATGTTTCGATATTTCGACCATAACTCTCTCTACAAAGCTCCAAATGAAGAGATTCTTAGATTATTGGAAAGCTAAGAAAAAAAGTTACAACGTTTATCACTGCGCCTAATTCGGCTTGTAAGGTGATCAAAAATTTTGTTTAAGTTGACGCACTGTGGCAGTCCTAAAGCAATTACAATTTCTGTTAATTAATTAGGTAAGGCTGCAACCCACACAGTCTGGTAAGGAAGTCCTAGCTAAATTTGACTTTTTTCTTCACCCAACTTAGCCTAACTTCAAAGCTTATAAAAATAACCTTTCGGAGGACTTTTAGAAAAAGTAGAAAAAAACGTAACACTAGATTAATAGCTGAGAGTCAAGCCACAGAGTCATTGAAGCTAAGAAGAATTTGAAGGGTCTAAGGAGATTTAGAGATCAAAAATACAATCTTTGGTTCTTTCTATCTTTTTGTTATTTTCTTATTTTACTTTGTTTGATTTGAACTTTTAAATTTTATTTAATGATGATGTGTAACTTGATGGGGAACTAATTCATTAATTTAAAATTATGATCGAACTCAATATATAGTTTAAATTATTTATCTCTCTTTTACTTATGTTTGATGAATTTAAGTTGTCTATTTTATTCTATTCTTAATGCTTCTAGTTGACTAGCCACCAGTTATATCAAATAGAAAACCTAGGTTAAACTTTGACGAAGGAGATTTAGGTAGACCTTGAATAAAATAGCGTATAATTGAATGTAGTTAATTGATTAGGTGGTTTGATTTGCATATAAAGTAGACATACACCTATAAGCCATACGTAGCCAAAATTAGAGCACAAACTTAAATAAATCTTTCTTTAACTTAATTTGCATAGACATATAATAAATTAATTAGGAGAGGTATTTTTATGAAAAACTCGACAGAGACTTGTAAATAAATTAGGACTCTAAGTTGACAACTTAATTCACTAAACTGAGTTAAGAGAGAAAGACAATATTCAGATGAAGTATTGAAGGATATTATAATCTTAGGTCTAGTAATCA
>NW_018397270.1:1335207-1336158 GCF_002168275.2 Theobroma umbraticum
ATTTTCTGATATATTAGTTTTAGTTATTAGTTTATTAGTTTCAATTTTACTTTTTAATTTTAATTATTTAGATAAAATTAAGGTGTATTAATTTTAATGGTTAAGAATAAAGATTAATTCAATTCTTTATGGGATTGACATTTTACTCATTACTATATTATCTTTGTGATACGTATACTTGCATGGGTAGAAAATTGAACAACAATAACATAACAACAACACTAATCTTTAAATGCGGAGCATGATCTGGTATATTAGGAAATTTTATAAAGTTTAAAAACTCTGTTGGGTATAGTAATTGATAGTCAGATACTTGATCAGTTGATTAGGTTATTGAGTCATTGGTAACGTATATTTTTGTAGTTCCTAGGATCAAATATAATGCACATGTGTTTATTGCATCAACTGTCTCGTTATAAGGTGTTACTATAGCTCTTGGTTTAAAGTAATCAGAATTTGAATAATTTTCTTTAAAATCATTGTAAACAGCTAAAATTATGTCTTTAATAAGATTATTGATAATAGGTACTAATAAATCATTCAGTAATGATATGTAATCACATTCATCATCATGATTAGGGATGGCAATGGGTACTCGATTATAGGATACCCACAGATACTCGACCCGATTATATAGGGTTAGGGTATCATATAACTGAGTGTGGGACGGGTTAAGGTAATGAAATCAGTACCCATAACGGGTTCAAGTACCACCCCTTGGGTACTTGTTACCCGAATGCGATTATTATTTATAAATATTTGATTATTATTTTAATAATTAAATTAAAAATTTTTATTTTTACCAACTTTACAAGCAATTTTTTTTGTTAAAAACTAACAAATATATGAAATGTATGGTTACTCTAATTATTAAAATGATGACATTAATATATTTATTAAAAACTTATTATGTTGTTAATTAAGTTTAAATAATATGAATATTATATCATA
>NW_018397270.1:1336168-1336244 GCF_002168275.2 Theobroma umbraticum
ATATAATTACTATTATATATATACTTTGAATATAAACATATTTACTTTTTATTTTGTGTTAACATTACAAAAATTA
>NW_018397270.1:1336254-1336321 GCF_002168275.2 Theobroma umbraticum
AATTATTAATTATAATATATATATATATATCATTGTTTATATAATCTTATAATATATATACTTAAAG
>NW_018397270.1:1336331-1336951 GCF_002168275.2 Theobroma umbraticum
AGATTAGAATAGTTTTGGAACCTAAGTGTTTTTTTTTTAATTTTATGGAATTAAGAATAAATTCATATAATTAATTAAATTAATTCATGAAACTATTATTCTTAATTAACTTGTAATGTCTTTTAATATTTATAGCTTATATATTGTGTTAATTTATAAGAAATATAATTATTGTTATATATATACTAAAATATTTTTAGTATATATATCCTTTAAATATAAACATATTAATTTTCTATTTTGTGTTAACATTACAAAATTATAATTTATAAAATTATTAATTATAATATATATAACTTTGTTTATATAAACTTACATAAATCTAAAGAGAAGTTGTGAGATTAGAATAGTTCAAAAACCTAGGTAAATTTTTTAATTTTATGTAATTAAGGACAAATCTATATAGTTAATTAAATTAATCATGAAATTATAATTATTAATTGACTTGTAATGTGTTTTAATATATATTTTACATATATTAGATTCATTTATAAGGAATATAACTACTATTATATATATTAAAATATTTTTGATTTATGCTCTGTGTGCGTGTGTGTATATATATATATATGTACTTTAAATATAAATATATTTACTTTTTATTTTGTGTTAACATTATA
>NW_018397270.1:1337051-1340123 GCF_002168275.2 Theobroma umbraticum
TGTCCAAGTGAAATGCTGCTCATCATAGCTATATTATTTAGTAATCCTAAACAATTTTATTGTCATTACTAATATTTGTTCTCTTACATGATTGTGCAGATACTTGAGTAATAATAGTTTTGACTCATCAGACGTTCCTTCGTGGTTTCCAACCTTGCCAGCCTTGACAACATTGTATTTCCTCTTTCTCTCTCTCTCTCTCTTGTTCCTTCTGTACCAACACAGGAACATGAAATTCAACTGAACATTGAAATATCATAACTGTTATAAGTGTAGAACTGAAGTCCTTTTTCTACCATTCAACTTAGTCTAGGACCATCATTCTTTTATATCTTAAGTACCTCTGTCCATATATCTTCTTTCTCACAGGTATTTTTATGTAGTTGGGAGAATAATCAATTTATTTGTATGACAGAATGATGGAAAATACACAACTTCGAGGTCAAATTCCTGCCATATTCTTTGAGCTTCCAAATTTGCAGACTGTGTGAGTAAGCTTGACCTTATGTACCACCAATTGTACTGGAAAATGTGGATCCAAATAAAAACTGTCACATAGTTGTCACAATCTGGAAATGATAGTTCGATTTTTGGCCCCTTTTGATGTTATATTGTTGACAGGGTACTAAAAGGCAACCAGCTTAATGGTACCTTGGATATCGGGCAAAGCGTTAGCAACCAACTGCAAATCATAGATTTGCAGAATAATCTCATTACTGATTTCAATAACAGTGTCGGAGCATACAACTTTGACATAATGTAAGCCAGAATTCTTTAACATTTTTCTGGGCATTTTTTTTTCTCTGCTATTTTGCTGAATAACTAGGCTCGTATTCTCATACTCCTTGTAAGTTAAATTGCCCGCAGATACATCTAGTTAATGTTAAAGATTATTAATGTTTTTTAACATCACTGAAGTCTTTCTACCAATTTTTGCAGACTTGTGGGTAATCCAGTATGTGACGAGACAGGAACAACAATAAGTTACTGCAAACTTCCCCCATCAAATTCCTCAGCTGTGTATTCAACCTCTTCAAAGAACTGTCTGCCTGTTTCATGCAGTTCGGGTCAAATTTCCAGCCCCTCATGCAGATGTGCATATCCATATACAGGAACACTAAACTTCAGAGGACTTTTATTCTCAGCCTTTGGAAACTCAACTCCATATCAAGAACTAGAGCAATCTTTGATGAATTTCTTTGTGTCCCATCAACTTCCTGTGGATTCTGTTTCGCTAAGTGATCCAAGAATGGATCCAAATGAATATTTTCTATTGAACCTTCGTGTATTTCCATATGGCCAGGAGAGTTTCAATAGAACCGGAATTTCTATGATTGCGTTTGTATTTAGCAACCAGACTTTCAAGCCTCCTGATAAGTTTTTTGGACCTTATTTTTTTCGTGGTGATGAATATGAGCACTTTTCTGGTAATTCTTATAAAATAGGAGTAAAATGAATTTGTAAATTTCTCTGTTTATTTATATTCATCATTTTCTATGCATGTGTGTTTTCATCCAGATGACCCCGCCAACTCAAAAAAATCTAGGGTTGCCATCAAAATAGGAGCAGCAGCTGGTGCTTCAGTGCTGGTTTTACTATTAGTGCTTGCTGGGATTTATGCTTATCGTCAGAAGAAGAGAGCAGAAAGAGCAACCAAAGAGAGCAATCCTTTTGGTATGATAAGTATTTCATTTACTCAGCCTTTTCAAGTTGATTGTGTGGAATATCTGGGGTTTTATGACTGATTCTCATCTGTTAAAACACAGCACACTGGGATCCTAAGAAGAGCAGTGGTGGCATACCTCAGTTAAAAGGAGCGAGGTGCTTCTCTTTTGAAGAGCTTAAGAAATACGCAAACAATTTTTCAGAAGCCAATGATGTTGGATCGGGGGGTTATGGAAAGGTTAATGTTGACTCTCATTCTCTCTTTCTATTGCATGTGTGTGCATAGGTATGCTTGCCAAAAACATGCATCCCTATGGCACATTGGCCCCATAGAGGTGGTCTCATTTGCACAACTCCACGTCTTGTTACTGGTTTGGACTAATGCCTGACTGCAGCGAGACACTTTGAAATTTGTGAGGCATTGCAGATGAGTGGTGGTCAAGGCAACAGACAATGTGGTAAAACAGGCACATGTTTAAATGCATGATTTTCAGAAATATGGATAAGTAGATATCTGAAATAAAATTGTCTTTTTACTCGTGCTTCCATTTGAGGGATCCTTAGCACTAGCCCCCTTTGGACACTGTGTTTGCATTGAACTTTTTACTTTACAGAAGGGAAGTTTTAAATAGATTAAAATGTTATTGTACTAAAAATAAAGGGAAAAAAAGAGATAGTAACCATACAGTGAATTAATCGATGTATTGAAAGAGAGATAATAACAAAAAACAAATTAGTAACTACATTTGTGTGCTTCAAGAACATGTAAAACATGTTTACTTACATATTTAATATGTAAATTAGAATAGTTGAGTGTGATCCATGTGTGACATATGTAAGATGTTTTCTGTAGTTTGTGCTTGTGCATGTCTAAACACCTTATGCATCATGGAATACATCTATGTTGACAAAAAGCACTCTTCCCTTGTTCCTTTGCCATGAGATGACATTATTGCAAGTAGATGGCAGCCAATCAGCATTTAGTAGGTTAGATGCACATATTACATAATTTATGCATACCCTTTGTGCTATTATGTTGTGTTCATCTGAATGTTGATGCAATATAGTTATCTCAACCATGGAACACAATGATACTATATTAATGTGCGTATTATTAACATATCCGATGATTTGCAAACTTTTGGAATGGACCAAGTGATTAACAAGACTATGACTGGATTTATTTTCCAACATTTGCTCCCACTCATCTATGTTTTAGTTTGTTCTCTATGTCTGTTGCTACAGGGATCTCTTTAGCATGGTCATGGTGATTTTTAAAATTATTTTTTCACATAATTTTGAATGTCTTTAATTACAGGTTTATAGAGGAACTCTACCCACAGGGGAACTTATTGCCATAAAACGAGCTCAACAAGGATCTATGCAGGGTGGGCTCGAATTCAAAAC
>NW_018397270.1:1340133-1340281 GCF_002168275.2 Theobroma umbraticum
CTTCTATCAAGAGTTCATCATAAAAATGTTGTCAGTTTATTGGGATTTTGCTTTGAACGAGGTGAACAAATGCTAATATATGAGTATGTTCCTAATGGCTCTCTAAGTGACAGCCTGTCAGGTATTTTCCTCTGTTTGCTCACTTTAT
>NW_018397270.1:1340291-1366024 GCF_002168275.2 Theobroma umbraticum
TGAGTTACACTATCAATAATTAAATGGCATTTTATAGTTCTTCACTTCCTGACCATATTACTTTTTTATCAAACAATGCCCTTAACTGCACCAAGAAATGAAATAAAATATTTGATTAACCTACACAACACTGCTTGTCTATAGGAGGAAGAGAACTTGACATTATTGCTTTATTCTTTCTTTAGTTTCGACTTTTCAACCTTCGGTCACTTTCATGTCCTATATAAGACCTTCCTAACGGAGAATCACATTTTGAGCACACTGCAGGATAGCATTTATCATTATCCCTAATGAATGATTTTACTTGTTAATTTCCCATGTTATTGTTTAACAAGCTATCTTTTACTTCACTCATGTTTTGCTTCTTTGGAAAATAACATTCTAACAATTCAGGGAAGTCGGGAATCCGAATGGACTGGACCAGGCGACTTAAAATAGCCCTTGGTGCAGCTAGAGGTTTGGCATATCTTCACGAAGCTTTGCAAATCTCCCATCATTCATGGGACATCAAGTCCACTAATATCTTGTTAGACGAACGCTTAAATGCTAAAGTTGCTGATTTTGGTCTCTCCAAACCTATGGGTGACAGTGAAAAGGGTCATGTTACCACTCAAGTTAAAGGTACAATGGTGAGTTACTCCATACACCTACTCAAGAGAATAATTCGGCCTTGTAAATGGTAGAACCTTGCTCTCCTTTTTGTAATTGATGCTTTAGATTATTTTCTTTCCATAGTAACTGGTATTCTCTCCCCCGCCCGCCCATCCCTTTATAGACGATGAATTTGTAATTCATTTATACATTTAAGCATCTGCTGTAATCATAGTAGTTTTAGTACGTGAAACACAATAATTTTCTAGATGAATCTGATTTTTCTGAAGGGGTCAATGAGGAATGGTTAAAAATTTGAAGGGAGAGGAGAATTAGCTGACATTAAAAAATGTCTAATCCTCTTATGTCCAAATTGGAGTCACCTTGCATACCACTATGTCAAACGTCTATAATATGCATGCCTTATTTGGGATATTTCTGAAGAAAAATGCAACAATTACTATAATTATGAGTATGACTAACTGGATTTGAGTTTAACAAATATCGTAAGAAAAAGAGAAGGGGAAAGTGGTAAAAGAATGGCATAGACTATGGATAAGGCTAATGATTCTATATAATGCTCATTGTATGCACTGTCCTAAGAATGATTTTTCTTACTGTTGTAGGGTTACTTGGATCCTGAATATTATATGACCCAGCAGTTGACTGAGAAGAGTGATGTTTATAGCTTTGGAGTGCTGATGTTGGAGATACTAACTGCAAGAAGACCAATAGAGCGAGGGAAATATATTGTAAGAGAGGTGAGAATGGCAATGGATAAAACGAAAAGTTTATATAATCTCCAAGAGATTCTTGACGCATCCATGGGCTTCGCTGCAATACCCAAAGGCTTGGAAAAGTTTGTGGACCTAGCAATGAGTTGTGTAGAAGAATCAGGAGCTGACAGGCCTACAATGGGTGAAGTGGTAAAAGAGATTGAAAACATTATGCAGCTCGCTGGCATGAATCCCAATGCTGAATCAGCATCTAGTTCAGCAACTTATGAGGAAGCAACTAAGGGAGGTTCTCTACATCCATACAGTGATGACTCTTTTGCTTATAGTGGGGCCTTCCCAGCCTCCAAGATAGAGCCCCAGTGAGAGTCATGTGGCTACATTTCTTTTTCTTATTGTTATTTGTTTTATGGACACTGAAGTTGGTGAGACAGTTGCTTGTGTTTTCAGCCTTGGTGACTGTCAACTTATGTCGGATCTTTTTGTTGTTTGTTGCATATTTTGATAAAACTGTAATTAGAATGAATTCTTTATATGTAAAAAATAAGTAAATAAAAGAATTGATCACAAAGACGCAAAGTGCTTTAGCATATTATTGCACTTAAGTTGGGTCAATCTCTAATTCTGACGGTTTTTTTCATTATTTTTTATTTTAATTTCTTGTTTTTCTCTTTAATCTTTTAATTGCTAATTGCACTAAAGATTTAAAATATTAATAATCTAATAATTTAGTATTAAATTATTAATATGATTTTTATTTCAATATTTTATTTTTCTTTATATTCATTTTTTTATTCTCATTTTCTTATTTTCCTTTCCTTTTCTCATATCTGTGAAATTGCCAATGACATTGGAGCCTTAATCTGGTGTTGGCCATGACCACTAAGGTGGTAGATCGACGCTTCTCTTGACCAAATATGATTGTCGAACGCCAAATCTAATCACGAGGATTTGGTTGTGGATGCCAGATGTGTTGCTCCTTTTGTCAAATTTGGTGAGGGAACGTTGGATCCAACCTTAAAGTCGTTGCTACTGTCACTATTGGCATCCTTTAATGGTGGGTGGAGGTTTGAGAGGAAAGAAAGGCAAGAATGGGAAGAGAGTGAAAGAGAAAGGCGAAAATGAGAAGAAAAGAAAATATTTACTGAGAAGAGAGAGGTAGGTCGATAGAAAGAGAGAAAGAAATTATGAAAAATAAATAAATGCATCTCATATAATATGATAATTTTTAAAATTGAAGAAGGGTATTTTTATCTATTAACATTTTTAACTTATTCTTTCTTTTCCAAAATAGTCATTTTTTTTGAAAGGTCAAAAATAACCATTATTAAAGAAGGAGTTGATACTGGCTATTTCGGCTTCTTTCTATGAAGCAAACAAAGTTAAAAGAAAGTAATAGGAATGAAGGGGATGGCAATGTCATTCCCTCTACCAAATATACCTGTAAGGTTTTATTTTTTTATGATTAAATACTTAAATAAATTTTTATTTTTTTATTACATTCAATTAAGTATTAAATTTTTATTTTAGATCAAATAAGCTCTTCTCGCTAATTATTGACTAACTTCATTTAATTAGTTGTCAATTGACACTTTTTATACTATGTCATCTAACAGGCGACAGTTGACATGTCATTTTGGTGGTATCGTTATCACGTGGCAAATAATGTAGTATTAAATGCTGCTAATTAGGATTTATAGATTTACCTTTTTGCCCAATCACATGTCCAAAATGATTGATTTAAAGATTTAAAACAAAAAAAAAACCTATTTAATTTGTTCCTTAATCTGATAGAAAAAACGTTTTGTGTTTAAACAAACTAAATCATTTTGTTTAGATCAAATAAATCTTTCTAGCCAATTGAAGGCATCGTTCTAATCCTTGACAATCCATAGAATGGCTTTAATCAAATGATGAAAATGATAAAATAATTAAATATTTGTATCCTTCCACTCCAATATTTGTTCTTCCACAGCAACTCTCTAACATTTGCCTCTGTTATCAAATTCCATAAAAAAGTTTTTTCTTTAGTTTTTGGTTTAGATGATTTAGTTTGTTTAAACATAGAAGTTTGTTCTATCATATTAAGGCATAAAGTAATTAGTATTTTTTTTGTTTTAAATTTGTTGGATTTATTCTTATTTTGATATGACAAAATTGATTGAACTCATAAGCTTTGAAAGTGGAAGATATTTTTGAGTATGAAAAAAAATCTCAAAGGATTGTTAAAGCTGAGCTTAATAGAACAAAATATTGAAATGCTTTAATTGTTTTAACATATTTTTAATATGGATGATCATGCTATTAATTTTCTCAAAAGTCTCTTGTTTTCAAAATTAAATATCCTAGCCTAAGGGTCAAATTTTTGAAAAAAATTACTTGATTATTGAATGAAAAGGATGCAAGATATATTTCTTTAATTACAATAAAAATTGATTCTAGATAACAAGAATTGATTCTGAGACAAGGATAAGTCAGTTCTTAGAGAGATAAATGACAGAATGAGAAAAGCAAGGAAGAAATAATTGATTCTATAAAGAGAAAAAGTCAGTTCTTGAAACACCAAAAGTACAACTCAGAACCTCAATGACCAAGAAAGGCATGGCACAACTGGACAAAAGTGGAGCGACAAAAGTCAAGCTTGAATTCAAATTTTGGCACCAATCCATAGTGAAGAACTAACACCTTGAGGCGAAAGAATAGATTCTCCAAAATTGTTAAGGTGTCACCTTTATGTCTAGTTGTAGAAAAACTGACATCTTAAAAAAGAAGAATTAATTCTTCATAGATGGAAAGTAACAAACTTTGCAAAGAAGAGACAATTCAACTACACAAAATAAATTCTACAAAAGTGATAGAATTGTGCAAGTTGGCTCAAACATACAAGAAATGATTCAAAACTTACTCCAACGGGCAAAAAATCTAAAAGGCTATAAATATACATCTTAAGGACGTTAAAGAAAAAGAGAGAAAAGGATTTTGAAAGATTTTGAATCATCCTTGAAAAGGAAAAAAGCAGAAAAACAATAGCAGTAGCTGTGAGCAGAAAAGTTCCTACCTCTGAGCAAACAAAGAGCCTAAAGTTCTCATTTTTATCCTTCAACTAATCTTTCTTAAGCTTAGACTTTCCTTGATCATTCTTATTTTTGTGAAAGCTCTCACCTTTCAGAACCCAAACTTCGTTATCTACCTTTCTAGAGATTTTTAGTTTGTGTTTCAATTGAATCCACTATTGTATTGGTTATTCCTCTAAGAAAAAGGTAAAGGAGTTTGGCCTAATAGTTTAAAAGGCTTGTTTTTGTGTAAAGGTTGTGCTTTAACCTAAAAAGGCAGTGTCTTGATAGAGGTTACGGCTGATCTTGCAAAAGGTAAGTTGTTGAGGTTACGGTTGATCTTGCAAAAGACATATTGTAAAGGTTACACTTGACCCTATTGAAAAGGTAAGCTGACAGTGGATTCAAACTCTTTATGATATCAAGGGAGAGGATGTAGGAATTGAGAGGTCGAACCTCTATAAAAATCCTATTGAGTCCCTTCTTTTTTTGCTGCTTTTTAATTGTTCAGTTCATGCTTTGTTTTATTGTTTTATTCTTTCATTGTTGAATTGATTTTTCAAAAAGGGGGAATTTTTACTTAACAATCAATTCACCCCCCTCATGGTAATTTTACTTTAAGCTTATTTTTTCTAACAATTGGTATCAAAATAGATTTTCATGTTCTTTGCAGGTTTAACCACCTTTAAGAGATTTTAAAAGAAAAGCTTAAAGTAACAGCCATAGCATCCTCAAGTTTCATTGGTGAAGGACAATCTATGATGCAGCCTCTTTTGCTCAAAGGGGAAAACTACCCGTTCTACATAATGAGGTTTGAAAATTTTATCCAATCTATTGATTTAGATCTTTGGGTTTTGTTATTGATGGACCTCATACTCTTACTAAAACTAGAGTGAAATGGGATGATAAAGACAAAAAGTTGGTACAATTGAATCTCAAAGCTATAACAACTATTCTATGTGCTCATAGTCAAGATTAATTTAATAGAGTAGCTATGTGTTCCTCAACCAAAGAAGTTTAGGACACATTAGAAAACTATTATGAGGGAACCAATCAAGTAAAAGAGTCAAAGATCAACATGTTAATAATTGACTACGAGTTGTTTAAAATGAAGGATGAGGAATTTATCAAAGAAAGGTTTTAAAGATTCACCAAAATCATAGGAAGACGTAAAGCTCTAGGAAGAGAGTTCCTAAATACAGAACTAGTGAAGAAAATCCTTCACTATCTTCCCAAATCATGAAGACCTAAGGTCACAACCATAGAAAAGTTAAAGACTTAAATGTTTTCAAGTTATATGAGCTTCTAGGTTCTTTGCTTAATTATGAAATGACCTTTAAGCATGAAAAAGAAAGAGATGAAGTAATTAAAAGGGAGTCAAAAAGAAAAGATATTGCTCCCAATGTTATAAAGCAGAATGATGAAAAGTCATTAAAGAGTGACAGTGAAAAAAAGGATGAAGAAGAGATAGCACTACTAAAAAAAAGTTCAATAGGTTTCTTAGAAACAAACAAGGAAGTAGAAGATTCATTAGGGAAGAGGAACCAAAAAAGAAATCTTAGGAAAGATATTCAAAGAGATGATTATGGAAAAGATCACATTATTAGCAATTAATGCAAAAGACTTGGCCACACCAAATACGAATGTTTAGAACTCAAGATGAGCAGTTCAAGAAACATCGAGATGAAAGCAATGATGGCAGCTTGGGGTGACAGTGATAAGTTACAAAATGAACAGGAAAAAAGATTGCAAACCTCTATTATATGGTCCTTGATGATCCTATGGATAAAGATGATGTAGAGTCAAGTAGACAAGAAGAAAATCTGCAGCATGTTAATTCTGAATGTCTAAGTCATGAGATTTTCAACAAGAAGATGTACGTGAACATTGAAGCAGCAAGAAACAACACAAGTGTTGAAGAAAATCACTAAAATAAACAATAAGAACTTGAAGATATCATCTCAATGGACATAGATTCTCTTCCACTAATTCCCTGCACAGAAGGATTATCTGTGGAACTTCCAAAATTTAGAGGTGAAAACTATACTTAGTGAAAATTTCAAATGAAGTAGTTCATTCAAACATGTGATCTTGAAATGTGGAGAACAATTGAAGAACCACTTAAGATGATCAATGAAATGCATGAGTGGGACTTAATTGACTGGAGAATGCTAAAGCTAAATGCCAAAGCCACGACTATTCTCTTTATTGCACTTAAAGAAGGAACATACAACAAAGTCTCCATATGCAATATTCCTAAGGAAATATCTAAAAAACTAAAATCTCTATATGGAGAGAAAGAGATAGAGATAAAAGATCATGACAAAATTTATCAAATGGTGAAGAAGTAAGTTAAACTAAATCTTCAAGATACGATTGTGAGGCAAGTTCTTCATTGTGCAAAAAACGTTTGTCTTCAAATTAAGAAAAAAAGGTAAAAATGTTGAAAATGATATGCCAACACATATACTAGATGAATTTAAAAATATCTTTAATGAACTGGTTCACAAATATGAAAAGATGAAGTTGAAAATTGAAGAAAAGATTTCAAGTTTTAGTATTGAGAATGATTTCTTGACAAGTGAGAAACTTGAACTCGAAAATGAAAATAACGAACTAAAAATGAAATTAAGGTTATGTTAAAAGAATTTAAATATCTCATGTAAGGAAAATATGAAACTAAGGAATGCTATTAAATATTACAAAAAGAAAATTGACTAAATAAATTTTATAGGTGAAGTAAATATTTGTTTTTAGTTTATTGGTATGACTAACAAAAGGATCTAAAGAAATTTGGATACTAGAGATTCAAATGAGAGATTGTTTGAAGGTAAACTAAAGCAGAAAGAAACAAAGTCTTGAAGATTGGGACACAATGAAAATAGGTGACTTTTATGCCAAAAACTACTTATATGTGAATAATGATTGATTGCATTCCTATTTTAAGTATCTAAAAAATTGATTAACTTATCCTTGATCAAATAATATACATAAATTGTGTCTTGAACACCATTAACTGAATTTGGTCATATTAATTGATTGTTGATTGACTTTCTTTAACATAATTTGAATAAATGATACTTTAATGGAAATTTGGAGTGTTGATTTGTTGCATCCATACATCATAACACATTTATGCATCCTTTCTAGCGTAATATACTAAACAAATTTCTTTTATAAAAGCTAATTCTTTAATAGTTTGATCTTTCCTTCCTAATAATCGAAAATTGACTTCTAGTTATTAAAGAATCAATTTCAGCCATATAAAACTGATTTTACTATGAAAAACCTTTGCACTTCTAACTTCAAAAATATTTCTTGAAGTTCATAACCTTTCACATTTTGAAAACGTGTCTATTGGAAAGCGAAAAGGTGGAAACTTTTCAACATGTCCCTTCTCTTTGCAATTATACATATTCAATCTTCATTAAAAAGTGCACAATATTTAAAGAAAAAATCTGTTCAATACACAAGAAAGCAACAGTTTCCTTTCAACGTTTCATTAATGGCCTCAAAGAGATCATTAGAAGAAAAGGGAAAGGGTTTTGTAGAAGCATCTAAGAAATAGAAAGGTCAGGAAACTAAGTTTCTCCATTTTTCATCTAAAGAGAAAAGGAAAATGCTTGATGAAGACTATGCTTCAAGGAAAGTACTCCATGGTAGAATCATTCACTTGGAATTGCTTGAAAAATATATTAGATGGCCATATATTATGAATGTAAGAGAACTTAGATAGCATTACTATCTGAATTTGAAGAGAAGAGTATATGAAGATCTTGTCAGGGTCTTCTATTCAAATGGAACCACTGTCTATGAAAGAGAAAAAGACAAGAACCCAATTGATCATGATGATTCATTCTTTACATCTTTCTCTGGGAACAATTATGTTATTGCTCCTCCTTTGATTTAGAAAATCATAAAGTTAAAACCTATCAATGAATATGCAATAACATTCTTTGAAAGGAAAATGAAATCTCTGAAGATGAATTAGTTGTAGAGTTTTTAGTCGAACTAATCACAAATCTAGAGATTCCAAACAATGTCTCAAGGTTAAGTTTGCATGACAGAATTTTTCACTTCATAGTTGGTCATAATCTCAAACTTTTTGGAGCCAAGTCTAAACCATTACAACTGAAAAAGTGTAATTTATGCACCACATAAAGAAAAAAACACCATTGATCTTGCTCAACTCATTTTCAAAGACATGGTTACCTTAGTTAGAGGAGACAAAAGAGATCTGGCATATGGAATGGTGAACTCCAAGTTGATTCATAAATTGAAGATTGACACCTGGAATGAGGAACCCAAGAGACAAAGGAAATCCAATAAGTTAAACAGGTATGCTCTTGAGGCCAAGGGATATGAGTACAAAGTTGACTCTAATGCTTGGATGAAGAAGGATAGGTGGTGAGACACAGAAAAAGACACTAGCCTTGATCTTAGCCCTAATTTTGAATTTAAATGATATACTTATCTGCATTGCATAGCATTTGCATACATTTTGTTTCATGCTGATATGACCATTTTGCAAATGATCCTTTGTATTCTTCTTAAATGAAACACCTTCTTGATCAGATTACTCTATGTTAATATTTCTTTGTGTTGATTGATAACTGATTGAACTTATTAGCTACGAATGACTCTATGATCTTATTATTAAACGTTGATGGTTAATTATAGTAAACATGTGCTACTAATGCTTTATCTTTCTATGAGTTTTTCCTTTTTTGTTCCTATACTCCATTTTCTTTTCCTTTTTGATATAACAAAAAGGGAGAGAAATACAATGACTAAATTTTCGCTTAAATTTTCATTCATGCTCGCTAGATTTTTCAAAATGGTTTTTCAAGAGTGCTTTTAAACTTAAATACAAATATTTTTAGAAAAGCACAAATTTAAGGGGAGCTTTACTTGAGAAAAATACTTTGAAATATTGAGCATATTTTTAAAGTGAGTTTTTGTTCAATGAGCAAATTTAACTTTTAATTTTGTCATATCAAAAAGAAAAAAGGGAGATTGTTAGCTTTATTCTTGTTTTGACATGACAAAATTGATTGAACTAAATGAGCTTTAATAGTAAAAAAATATTTTTGTGCTTTGAAAGTAAAAGATATTTTTAAGTATGAAGAAAATCCTCAAAGGATTGTTAAAGCTGAACTTAACAGAAAAATATATTGAAATGCTTTAATTGTTTGAACATATTTTAATATGGATGATCATGCTCTTAATTTTCTCAAAAGTCTCTTGTTTTCAAAATTAAATGCATTGGCCCAAGGATCAAGTTTTCAAAAGAAATGACTTGATTCTTGAATGACAATGAAGCTAAATATATATATCTTTACTTATAGGAAGAATCAATTCTAAAGAAGAAGAAGTCAATTCTAGAGCAAAGATTAACAGTGAAGAATCGATTCTAAGACAAGGAGAAGTTGGTTTTTGGAGAGACAAAAGACAAAAGGAGAAAAGTAAGGAAGAAACAATCGATTCTACAAGGAGAAGAAGTTTGTTCTTAAAGCACTAAATGTACAATTCAAAAACTTGGTGACCAAGAAAGAAATGGCACAACTGGATAAAAGTGGAGCGGCAAAATTCAAGCTTTAATTCAAATTTTGGTGCCAGTCCATAATAAATAAGTGAAGCGTTGAGGCAAAATATTTATTCTCCAAACTTGGAAAAGTGTCATTTTTATGCCCAGCTGTAGAAGAACCAACATCTTGAATAAGAAGAATTGATTCTTCAGAGATAGAAAGCTATAAACTTTGCGAAGAACCTATAAATCAACTACAAAGAATTGATTCTACAGAAGCGATAGAATCGTGCAAATTGGACTAAACATACAAGAAATAATTCAAAACTTACTCTAATGGGCAAAAAATATTAGTTGCTATAAATATACATCTTGAGGATATTAAAAAAAGGAAAGAAGAAGATTTTGAAAAATTTTGAATCATCCTTGAAAAGCAAAAAAGCAAAAAAAACAAGAGTAGCAGTAGTGAGCAAAAAAGTTACTATCTTTGAGCAAACAAAAAACCTAAAGTTCTCATCTTTATCCTTCAGTTAATCTCTCTTAAGCTTAGATCTTCCTTGATCATTCTTATTTTTGTGAAAGCTCTCACATTTATTAACCTAAACTTTGTTATCTACCTTTTTAGAGATTTTTAGTTTGTGGTTTGGTGGAATCCACTATTATATTGATTATACCTCCAAGCTGTAGTGGATTCAAACTCCTTGTGATATCATGGGAGAGGATGTAGGCATTAGAAGGCCGAACTTCTATAAAAATCCTACTGAGTCTTTTCTTTCTTTATTGCTCTTTGCTTTTTCAGTTCATGCTCTATTTTATTGTGTTATTCTTTCAAAGTTGAATTGATTTATCAAAAACGGGGAATTTTAATTTGACAACGAATTCATCCCTCTCTAGGTAGTTTTATTTAAGCTTATCTTTTCTAACAGTATCTTTAAACCAATTATTTTTGGACATTTGGTTGGGCAAACAAGTAAACATAAAATCCTAATTAGCAATATTTAATACCACTTCATCTGCCACATGACAACGATGTCATCAAAATGACACGTCAAATTTTCACGTGGTAGATGACGTGGCATAAAAATTCTAACTATGCAATTGACTAATGAAAATCAGTCAACAATTAGCGAAAAGGGTTTATTTGATCCAAAATAAAAGTTTAAAAGTTTAATTGAATGCAATAAAAGGATAGGGGCTTAATTGACTCTTTTGGTATAGTTTAAGGGCTTATTTGTGTATTTAGCTATTTTTTATTTTAATTCATTCTTATTTTCTTTTTTATTTGCATTTTTCATTTTTTAATCTTTTAATTTCTAATTTCATTAAAGATTTAAAATATTAATAATCTAATAATTTATTATTAAATAATTAATATAATTTTTTTTATTTTTTTATTTTTTATTATTTTTCATTTTTTTCTCTTTCTTTCCTTTTCTCATATCCGTTCCAACCATTAGAGAAAATGTCATTGATGTTGGAACGCTAATTTGGCGTTGGCCACAACTCGTAAGGTGCCAGATCCACACCTCCTTTGGCCAAACATGGCCATCAAGGGTTAAATTAGGCTACGGGGATCTGGCTGTGGATGCCAAATTTGTTGCTTCCTCAATAGAATCTAGTGAGGGAATGCCAAATCTGACCCTAAGGCCATTATCGTTGCCATTATTACTGTCCTCTAGTGGTAGGTAGCCATCTTTTAGTAGTAAATGAAGGTTAGAAAGAGAAAGAAAATGACAAGATTGGGAAAAAAGAGAAAGACAAAAAGGAAAATGAGAAGAAAATAAAATATTTATAAGTCTAAGTTTGTAATTTTTTAAAGTAAGCTAGGGCTTTTTAGTCTAAAATGTTTTGGACTTTAATCCACTGGGTGTGGAATAGAGGGTAATAGAAATTTTGAGATTTTGAGGAATTGCCTTTCTTTGGAATGGCTTATTAGAATAAAAGCTCAATCTATAAAGGATTTCTAAGAAGTGGGTTAATTGGAAATGATGGAAACTTTTTGCAAATCTGATTTTGAGAGAAGGAAATGAGTTTTAAACTAAGTTTCAGACACTAACTTGTGCTCAATCTCTTTTCAAAGATTAACCTTTGATAAAACCAAACTTAAGGAGTAAGGATAATAGCTTGCAAATAAGTTTTATAGAGATTCAACCTCTTACCTACGTCCTCTCCTTTAGCTTGCTAAGGAGTTTTCAAATCCTTCAAGTATGAAAGTCTTCTGAAAGTGCAAGCATAACCTTTACAAGGATAAAGTTTAACTCCTCTACCTTTTTTATGGTTAAGGTATAATCAATGAAACTACCTTTTGAATGGTTAAGGTATAACCAACAATGATTACAATAATAAGAAAATGGAAAAGTTAAGGTGCTTTTTTAAGACAGGTAATCTAGGTAGGTAGAAATAATCAATAAGCAATGAATGAGGAGTAAAGAAGTTAAGCTCAAAAAATGAATACAACAAATGCTCAAGAAAAAATAAAGAATGATTTTAGTGCTTGAAGTTTTGCTCTCTTGTTTTGATTTGATTCCAGAGTCTTCTCTCTTCACAAATGTGTGTAAAAAGCTTCAATTTATAGTAAAAGAGTCTCTTAGAGTCGTTGGTGTGCATTTAATGCAAAATAGAGCCATTAGTTGCTAGAATTTTGTACCCGACTGTCGTACGTATTGTTACTTCTGCTGAGGTATTGATACTTTTAAGGCTAGTTTTTTAAATCTCACATAAAAGTATCAATACATCTATATAAGGCACTAATGCTATTACCTTTGTTTTGGAATTTTTGCTCTCAAAATGAAAGTATCGATTCTTATAGACAAGGTATTGATACTTTTACCTCAACATATAAAATTTTGAATACTATCAGAAATGTATCGATACTTTATTCAGAAGGTATCATTATTTTTTGCTTGTCAAGCATGAGGTATTGATACTTTATTCAAAGTATCTATACTTACTACTTAAACTTCACTTTTGATGATTTTGAACTTTTTGTTTGAATAAACACTTAGCCATCTCTTTTTAATATTTCAAGGGGTTTTTAGGCTTTGTCAAACTTTCTTTAAAGACTTGAACTTGTAATTTTGATCATTCATTTTGTTATTTCAAAATTAGGATCAATTGTAGATCTAAATGGCTTTTCCTTCTTTCGAAAACAAACCAAACAATGGGAAAAAAAATTTTGAGGTATAACGTGATGATCAAGATTTGGTGCCTAACTTGATTTATGATGTGATTACTAAGTATCTCATTTCTTTAGAAATTTGTTGCATTAAAGTCAAAATTTGACTTTATTTGTAAGAGAGCAACCATAGGAAAAACACTTGTGTTAAAATATTGAGTTTGGGATAATTCATTTCGTAAATGCTTGATATAAGTTGCTAATTCTTCAAATTTGAGTTTCAAAATCCTTGACAAAAGTTGTCAAGATAACGGGCGTAGATCAAGGAGGATCAAACCATTATAATTTACTTTTTATTGTCCAACCTTGAATTACTTGGTGATCTACTTTTCTATATTTATTTACATTTATTCTTAAAAATTACACTTTTATTTATAGTTGTTAAATTGATATGCGTATCATGTATCAAAATTTTATTTTGAGTATCGAATATTGCATCATAAAATAAGTTAAAAATTTTAAAATAATTAAAATAATATGTATACATGTAAAATAAAGAAGAAAATTTTAAAAATGTTATATTTATTAATAGGATTTGTATTTGATGCTCTATACATTATCAAGTCACCAAAATGTGGGTAAATTCCAAAAAGCCTTATCAAAACATTTCAAAAGGATACCTTGGTCCCTCTTATTTCAAAATAATATTTTTAGTCTCTTAATTGTTAACGCCATTAGTCAACAATTAAAAAAAATTACATTCAATACTGCCTAAATCATTTAGGACACCATAAAAAGAATCTACTCGTGTTCTCTTCCAAAACTTAATAAAAATTTACTCTTATATTTAATAAAATTCAATATTTGACAAAGAAAAAAACTTAAAACTTAATAAAATTCTAGAACGGGATTTATGAATGTGGTAATTTATCTCATTTTGACACTTAATAATATTCAATACTTGATAAAGAAGAAAAAAACTTAAAACTTTTTATATTTATAGTAATCAAGTCAAATCTTTTTACATTACCCTAAATCCTAGTCTGAATAAATTTTGTGCAAAAATCTTTCAACAAATTTGGTAATAATGGGTAAGAAATTAATCTCTTAGATTCGACAACATCAAATTTGAAATATCCATCATTAAACAAAAGATTTACTTTTAATACATTCTTCTTAATGGATAAAAAATTCTCAAATTGTTGGAGAAATAAAGAGTTTGATGACAATAAACTATACATCAAAAAAGAAATTTATGGTTTTCAAGGCAAATACTGCTTCAAATTTTTAAGCTTTCAAATCAAAATTTTTAATTTTTTTCTAATTAAGGTTTTCAAAGAATGATGAGCAGATTTTTTTAAAAATGGAATATACTTAAATTAAAAAATATTATCAAGAGTTTTTATGTTTTAAAATATTTATGTAGTATTAGATCTAATTTTTTTTAACTATTGACTAACAGTGTAAACAGTTAAGGGACCAAAAATATCATTTTAAAATAAGGATGATCAAAATGTCTTTTTCAAGTATTTTGGAGGGGTTTTTTGGATTTTACCCACCTAAATATATATCTCATTAATAGGGTAAAACCAAATTCATTAGGCATTTAAATCTAACTATTAAAAAGTTTTTAACATTTAATGACGAAAAAAGTTAAAATTTTTTTTACTCTCTCTAAACTCTGCTCCAAGTTTCTTTCTAACCCTTATCTCAAAAGGTTTTGCAGATCTCCCACGCCTCTCTCAAAAAATCTTTAGGGTCTCACTTTTGTTCTTTTCAGTTTAAGGTTGTTTTTTTTTTCCTTTAGAGTTTAAAGTGCAAAGCAGAATAGTAACATTCCCCTCTAACCCTTTTTCTTGTTCTCTTTAAACAATCAAAAATTTATTCAAGTTCGAGTTACTTAACATGTGATTGATTGAGATTGGAGATCAAGAGTGAAATTTTTAATTTAAAGTCTTCAATATATATTCTTGTTATCAATTTTCAGTTAGTTACTTTCGTAGGATCATAATGGGTATTACTTTTTTATATATTTTATAATGGAAGAACGCATGGATTGATTTAACAATCTTGATTCCTTAAAACATGAAACATGCAAGATTTTCATTTTCATTAGCTCCTATGACCATTTGAAATTCCACATGCTTTCTTAAGTATTGGACATAATTATATGTTATATTGCTTCTAAAATCACCCAAATCTAGATCTGTTAGAAACAAAAAGAGATGATAATACTAATGTATGTGTGAGCACTGGTTTCATGATGAGCTGTCTCAACTCTCCCAAACAAGTCCATATAAAAAAAACAAGTGAAATATTTATACAAAGTAAAACACGTAAAAAACACATTCTCTTCAACAATCTTTAGCAATTAAGCATAGATAAAATTTTCAGTATAACCTACATAATGAGGTATAGAGAACGTATGGAATAGATTCCAAAGAGAAAGTAAAAACTTTTAACTATCATTGCTCTTGAATTGCACAATTTCATCAAATCTAATTTTAATGGAAGAAGAAGAGAAGAAGATGATAGAGTTGGAGAGAGAGAAAAAAAACCAAGAAAAGAATAGATGAGAGGAAATCGGAGAGAGAAAAAACATTTTCTTTAAAAAATTATTACTATTTGGTTTTAAATCTCTAATAAATTTTAATTTTATCTCATTAATGAGGTGGCACATTTTGGTGTCCTCGTAGTGTACAGGATTCTATATGTTGTCAATGTATTAAATATAAATCCTTATTAATAAGATTAAGAAATATGTGACTTAAATTAAATAATTGGTTACTTCTTAATTCAAACTCTCACCATCTTCCTTAATAGTACATATTTTTAAAGAAAACATGCATTTTATGTTAATTTATTAACTAAAAGTCAAAAAATTATGACAAGTTAAAGATGGACAGGTGAATATGATTTTTCATATTTAATATTTTTTATCTAAAATCTAAATTTTGAAAGTTGTGACCTATAAAAAATAATTTTTCATATTTAAATTTTAATACGTATATCATACTATAAGTATAGTGTTTATTGAGCAATACACGTATCAATCTGTGTCATATTCATTGATATCTATGCTTTCATTTGTTTCTTAATCTTTTAACTCTTATAAAGTGCCATTCACCATTTCCCTAACACAATACAAATTTGAAATTCTAAATTAACCCATAAGCAAATTCTTATATTCCTGGAACGCAATACAAAGAATTGGCATGAATAAATACCATGTATTCAATGGCAAAATGAAAAACTACTATGTCATGTCCAAGAATCTTGTAGGCATAAACTAAAATTTCCATTGATCTAACTGTCAATATTGTTCACTACAAATTGTTAGTATATGCCCTTGAGCCAATTGGATTGATCAAGGAATATATATTGACATTTAATGCATATTTAATCACATAACTATATGTGATAGAGGTTTTCCTTCATGTTAGTGCAATAATAAGGAGTTATTAAGTACTCATTGAATGAAGCACATGGAACATAAAGGTTTTGCAAAAGAATTATAAAGTTGTTACAATTATGAGATCACTATAATAAAGGTTATGTTCCTAAAATTGTTCCTAGCCATTGTATTCTCAAGATAGGGCATTGACAATGCTCAAAGACTAGTGCATGTTAAGCCTCTTTACTTGAGAAGTAAGTAATCAATCTCATAGATTGAAGTATATGGGATACTTGAGGGTAATATGTAGGTGCTTGTTAAAGAACAAGTTCATTGAACATGACCCGCTATGAGAACTCCATTAGGTATTTCGCTTAAAAGTCTATAGAATATGTTCTCATGTAATAGTAGTGCAATTAGTCCTTAGACTTGAGACACTAGGTCATCTTGTATGAGGAATGACATTTTGATTTCGTCCTATGGGTTTGGAGACGATCAGATGCCTAAACATGGTGTTTTTGGGTATACCATGAGGCATGTGAAGGTGAATGGGTGGTCAAGAGAGGATTCATCACCCCAAGTGATATAAGGGGATGTATCTCGCTTGTTCTCAATTCTTGATTAACTTGTATAAAGCTTTTGGCCAAAGCATGATAAATTTAAAGAAAGCTAGTTTCCTAAATTCATAAGGTTAGTCATGAATTATGAGAACTAATATAGAATGTCATAAGTAGACACCGAGCGATACTTAATGACATATCCAGGATATTTGATGAAAGGATTGTATTGCATTTAGAGGCTTATCATTGAAGGGCTTTGCCAATTCTTTAATTGACTCTTTAAAATTTTGGTGGTCATAGATGTCGTTCATGATCTATAAATACAAATCAATTATCAAATTCATATTTGATTAGGATTTATATTTATTGCCAAGATATTAGAACCCTAATGGGTCACACACATTAAGTGACATGATTGACATTAAATAAGGATAATTAATTACGATGGACTTAATTGAAAAAGACTAAAATAAAGTGAAAAATTAATTAAGTTCAGAGAGACTTAATTAAATTAAAATATGACTATTGTATTTAGAGTTACAATATAGTTTGGCTATATAAATATATTATATTGGTAAACTATAACTCTAAACCTCTAACTACTTCTCAGCCGTTTCATGAAATAAGAAAAAAAAATAGTTTTCTTTGTCTGACAAAAAAAAAAGATTCGGCAAGAACTTTTGGTCTTTTTATTTTAGAAACAAAACTTGCTAGCACAAGTAAAAATTCTACCTTTGAGAAGGTCTTATTTGGTGACTGTGTGGATTATTGTTAGAGACCAAACACTTGGGTGGCTGAAGATTTTGACAAATTCTAAAGTGAAGAAGCAAAAATTTTGGATTTAATTGAATCTTGCTTATGATATCTAGAGCAAGGTATGTAACTCTTAAACTTATGGATGTTCATAATTAATTTAAAAGTTACATGACAAACATAAACATTAATCCTATAAGATTCAACTGTTTCTTTGATTAAATGCCAGTTTATTATTTCGTTGAGTTATATTTTTTTAATTTATTAATTATTTTCATATTTGAGCATGAGGTCGAATCCCAGCATGGTATCAAAGCCTTTATTTGATATTTTTATGTAATATGCATACTTGATTCTTGGTGATAATCAATAAGATTGATTTGTGTGTTGATTTGGTGTATATTAGTTTTGAAGGCTTTCTTCCAAATTTATTTTTTTATTTTAACTCAAATCTAGACAGCATGTAATTAATTCATTAAAACATGTTTTAAAAGGTTTAAATCATGTTTAGTTGAAGAATTAATGAATGGATTAAAAGGCTTGCGAAGCCAAGTTAAAACCGAATAGTTTTAAGGTGTTTTAGAGACTAATGTGTTGATTATTTTTTACTAACATTGGTAAGTGTTATGAGTAGTTTTTAATTGTTAAAAATTAGTTTTATCAAATTAAATTACTACATGTTTCGGCCAAACGTGATTTAGTTAGAAAAAGATTCATAAAAATCATGTTTTCGAATTCCAAATCTTCAAAGATTCAATGCACAAAATTTTGGACAACTATGACCGGTTTTGGTGGCTTAATTCTTCATGGATTTTGTGTTTAATTGTTAAACACACTTGCTGAAAATATTCAGCAGCTTTTTCATGAGTTTGACTCATGATTTATAGAGTTTTAAGAGCATTTAAATGCCATCTATTTTAATTTTGGGTGATTCATAAAAAATAAGAAATTGTTTCCTACTTTAAAAGTAATTGCTAAAATTAGGGATAGAATTTTAATTTTGGGTGATTCATAAAGAATAAGAAATTGTTTCCTACTTTAAAAGAAATTTCTAAAATTAAGAATAGTATTTTAATTTCAAAAATTCATAGGAAATAGTTTTCAATGTTAGAAGAAATTTCTAAAGTTATGTGATAGCATTGAACTTTCCTTAAAATTTTGATTTGACTAGAAGTTTTCAAAAATTTGTTAAGTCACCGTTTAGGTAACCTTGAACAACATACAATATAGGAAACTAATCCATGTTTTAAATGTTAAAAATTAAAATATTGTCTTAGATATATTGTAGGAAGTTTATCTAAAATAAAGAGGTTTTCAAGATTAAAGGGAGTTTTAATTATGAAACAAATTAAAATGGAAAGTCTTAAAAAGAAAAATTTTATTTCAATGAATTTCTAATAAGAAATAAGAAGTAAAAGGTTTACTTTAAGAGTTTTGAAAATGAAAATTTTTTAAACACTAAATTGAAATAAAACAATACCGAATAATTTGAGTCTAGTATTTTAAGTGAATTAATTAATGTTTTTCTAAATAACACACAAGATCACAAAGTGATATTGAGTTTGCATTTATTTCTATACTTTAGATTGTGATTATAAAGCATGAGGATGATTATGGACTTCAACTTTAGAAGATTAGGTCATGGATGGTTAAATTTATTTCTCATGGTATTTATTTTAAAATAGGGTTTGCACACCCTACCTTATATCTATTTTCTCTGGGTTGTAAAATTCTTTTCTCACCTAAGTCCCTTCGAGTGTAACTTGAGGTTTCTTAATTATAGAATGTAATTAGTTACATCAAAGAGTAAAACTAAGGTTAGAAAATTTTTTGTAACTTGAAGATGGAGATCCAAAGGCGCCATGGAGATTCAAGGAGATTGTAAGCAAAGCTTGAAGACGATGCTTGTGTAATGCCTTATGAATTTGACCAACTAATTTTCTTAATGGCTCTAGAAAATTAGAATTAGTAAAGTCCATAATCATCTTAGTAGTTGGAATGAGATAGATTTATTTTTTAATATATATATGATGTATGTGAAATGTGATAAATGCTCTGCATGTCAACAATGCCAAATCAATGAGACTTAATTAATGAATTAATAAATAAACTCTCTCATTAAAATATTAAGTCAAAAAGTTATAGTTCACTATATAACAAGATAACCAGGCTGTTCTTGTAATTGGAGGCTTGCAGAGTCACTCAAAGCCAAACTTTTACATGAGTACATTTGAGTTCTTAGTGAGTCTTACTCAACTAGTCCCATGTTGTTTGGATGTGTCACACATGACTACATTGTATTAAAGGCATAGTTAAAGAAAATTTATATGATACATTTAGACAAGGAGTTGTCATCTAACTTATCTAAGAGTTGTATAAGATACAATTGGTAAGCTAAGTTACCTACCTAATTAGTTTTATTATGGCTTGTTGAGTCACTTAAAGTCATGGTGGGATGAAAAGTGTCTTAGCTCAATAAAGAGTTTAAAGGTTAAATTTTTTGAAATAATAGAAAAAGGCTAGTATTTTGATAAAATATTGAGAATAATCATATAAGATTCTCAAACCTTATCTTTATGATTATATCATTTGCATTAATGACTATAATCATATATGTTAGTTTATTTAGGATATAAATCTATCATGGAGAATAGTTTGTCACTTAGAAGCATACTTGATTCAAACAAGTTGACAGACCCTAATTTCATTGACTAGTTTCGTAATATCAAGATTGTCTTGAAACAAAAGAAAAAGACTTATGTTCTAGATGGTCCTGTTCCTGAAGAACCTATCGATGATGCTACAAATGAGGAAAAATAGGCCTATAGAGTTTATATGGATGATCTCTATCAAGCCACATGTGTGATGTTGGCGAGATGGCTCCAAATCTTCAAAAGCAACATAAAGCTATGAATTCTCTAGATATTATCCTAAACCTTAGAGAATTGTTTGATAAGGAAAGTTGCATAAAGAGATTCGACATTTCAAGGGAATTGTTCTGATATAAAATGTTTGAGGGAAGCCTAATGAGGCCTTATGTGCTTAAGATGATAGGATATATCACTTGACTTGAGCAGTTGGGTTAGGTTATAGATCATGATTTAAGCATAGACCTTGTACTTTCTTCGTTACCAAGGAGCTATTCACAGTTTGTGTGGAACTTCAACATGAACAAGATTAAGGTAACCTTTTCAAGTTATTGAATATGCTCACATAAGCTATGAACACCATTACGAAGGAGAAACTTTTAGTTCATCTCGTCTCTTTTAAGAAAAGTAAAAATAAGAAAAGAAAATTTTTTTAAAAAAAATAAGGATGAAAAGGCATCAACTTTGAAAGGTATGAAGCTTGCTAGAGGAGTGAAGAAGGACAATGACAATGACAAATGCCATTTTTGTGACAAACTAGGGCATTGGAGCCGCAATTGCAAGGATTATCTTGAATCCATCAAAGGGAAGAAACAAGAGGAAGCTTCCACATCAAGTATGAATCATATGATGATTTATTTTTTCACTACTTGGTATAAGATACGTTACTCTTTTTAATGGTTTTAATATGTATGACATATTGAAGAAACTAATGATAAGGAGTAGTGAAGAATAAGATCATGAAAGGGACAACCTTAGTTGATGGTGATCAAGCTTGTTGACCTAGATTAGATTGTGGAACAATAAATAATTTTAAAACATTGAATGTTTTCATGGCACGATTGCCAAGATGAGATGTTTTGGTTTTAGGCTTATGGCTAAATATTTTATTTTATGTTTAGGAAACATAGATTTATATGTTGCTAGCATGAGATGCTTAGCTTATATATATTTATATATTTACATTACATCTCATTTTGTTTTGGAATTGTTCTAAATTATTTATCCTTAAGTATACCTTGCATATAAGATAATCAATACTAAGTCATAATGATAAGATCATTTTGAGCTTATTTTTCTTTTGATTATGAATCAAAAAGGAAATTAATGAGTTGACTTAGATAAAATTGAGTCCTAACTCAATGAATTCATAATAGTATTATGAACATACTTAGTCAAAAAGCATTCTTATTGAAATCTTAGATCTAAATTAAGATTCCTTAGAACTAAATAATAATTGATTATCATATTGAATTCATAAGAAATGAATCACAAAGCATTCCAACCCTATTTAATTGCATGAACTTATTGGTGCAAATGGAGTTTATATGGTATTCAAGGAACTAGCAAAATTGACTTCAATGTGAGCCTTTAAATAGATGTTATTTTTAAGACTTATTTCGCCCCCACCACTTGGTATGCAAAAAGGAATAATGCGAATAGCCTTAAGGATACAATGAAGCCAACGTCTAACTTCATATTGCACTTTACGAGAGTAGATCGCTATATACAATCAAGGGTTTGTAAAGTTGTTTGGCTTTAAAGCCTACTTTCTGCATCAAGTAAACTATAAGGAATTTGGAAACTTTTGTAGTTGATGGAAACTTAAGTGTTTATGCTAATAAAACACAACACTTTTCTTGCTCTTAATATTTTTGCTCTTGTTTTTGTGTCTGCTTTTTGATATGTCAAAAAGGTTGGTAACAAGCCCTTTATATAGGCTTGTAAATGTCTTTTCTTCATGGACACAACCCTTTCATTAAGGCACCATTTTGTCTAAAAGGTATCTTTTCATTTTGCCAAACACATCTTTTAGATATAGTTATTGTTTCAATAATCATCTTATGGAAAGATAACTATTCATTCCATAAATTATAACCTTTGAGTTATAATTTGAAACAATAACTTTTCATATCTAACTTTTGAGTTGTGGTGTCTTTTCAATATGTCTCATAACTTTTGGATATTATTTTACCAAGAGACATAACCATTCACATGAAAACCTGTCTATAATCCAATAGACTCATTATGTCACTTTATGTGACATAACTTTTAAGCTAAGATAGCTTTTCATCATGTGACATAACCTTTGATTTTGAAAAAACACCAACAATCCCCCACCATTTTAAAAATTTCCAAATACCAACAACTTTGGAAATCTTGTGCATAAATGAAGGTATCCCGCAAATTTGAACCTTCACTTAGTGAGTGTGGTTGGTTCTAGTCTAAATTGAGTGGTTGACCAAGCATTGAACTATCGATTCTTCATTTGACTAGTCGGGCCACTAAACACACACAAGCTTCCTTGCTCACTTTGTATCTAGTTTTGCCAACACGTTTTATGGCCTTGTGTTTGGCATCCATTCTTGAGTGCTGTCAGAGTCAAGCCTTTAGCTCCTAGAAGCAGCCACACTTTCACTCATATAGGTAGCCCTCATTGAAAGTACCTCGTAATTATAGTACTTCAACATATACATGTTATAGGTCTATCAAGAACTTTTGTTCAACCTTACTTTACATATTACGGGAACCAAGCATTATCCACCTTAAGATGAAAAATATAAATTAGTGCTTGCAATCATCCATGTGGTAGAATGGTTAGTACCCGAGACTTGCAGGACGACCACAAGCGTCGAGTTGAGCTCCCACCATTGAAGATTTAGTTGATAGGCTTGAGACCCATCATTCTCGAGGTCTTAATTACCAAGTCTTTTTTCAAACCTTTGGTAAACGAATCCGTTAAATTTTCACCAGACCTCACATAACTTATAGTGATTATACCATCACTAATTCTTTGTCTTACAATGCTATGTTGAAGTCCGATATATCGAGTGTTTCCATTCTAAGCTTGATTATGTGCCTTGATACAATTGCTTCATTATCACAATGTATCAAGATTAGTGTCATTGGTTTAGGCCACAACCAAATTTCATAGAGTAAATCTCTTAACCATTCCACTTCTTGGATGGCAAATGCTAAAGCTATAAATTTAGCCGCCAAGGTGGAGTCTGCTTGACAAGATTTTTTCTTAAAACTCCAAGAAACAACACCCCCACCAATTGTAAAAATCTAACTAGTCGTAGATGTATGATCTATTCTATTTGAGTTCCAACTAGCATCTGTATACCTTACTAAAATTGAAGGAGAACCTAAGTAACAAATGCCATAATTCTTTGTACTCTTTAAGTACCTTAGAACTCTATGAACAACATACTAGTGCTTTTTACTTGGATTACTTGTAAATCTACTTAGCATCCTAACTGCAAAAGCAATATCTGGCCTTGTACAAACCATGGCATACATTAGGCATCCAATCACCTTTGCATATTCATTTTGTGCTATTGCCTTGCCTTTGTTAGGTATTAGCTTTATATTAGAATCATAAAGGCATAGTCATTGGCATATTATTGGCCTTACCATACTTCATTACAATCTTTTCGATGTAATGAGATTGAGACAATGTTAGGCCATTATTGTCTCTTATTATTCTTATACTAAGAATAACATCCGCCATATCCATATCTTTCATGTCAAAATTCTTTGACAAAACCTTTTTGTGTCTTCCACTAGTTTCAAAATTGCTACCAAAGTTTCACATGTAATCCACATATACACAAATGATGACACCTGGAACTTACTATAGACACATTTGTCAGATTGACTGAACTTGTAGCCATTAGCTAGCACAATCTCATCAAACTTTGATGCCATTATTTGAGTGCTTGTTCTGATCCATACTATTGGTACAAGCCCTACAAGCCAATCTGTGGTTGTATGGGAATTATAATTTTGAGATGATCATGTATGAGATTTTGTTATTCATAATAACATTCAGGTAGTTCTTTATCCATAAGTTTGTGATTTAAATTATTTTATATACTTATTTAGATAAAGCCCATGGAACTATATATGCCTTGCAAAGGAATTGTATTGGGATACAATTATGAGATCCGTATGCATTAAAGCATTGTTCCTAAAAGTTCCTGATCATTGTATTATTGAGACAAGGCATCAATAATGCTTAAAGATTGGAGCATGTTATGTTCCTTACTTGTGAAGTAAACAATCGTTCTCATAGATTAAAGTATAGAGATACTTGGAACTAACATATGGGTGCTTGCCATTGGAGAGTGAGTTCATTGAACATGACCAGCTATGAGAAGTGCATTTGGTACCTCATTCAAGTGTCTATGTAATACTTCTCATGTGTTAGTTGTGTAACTACTCTCTAGACTTGAGACACCATGTTATTTTGTATGTGAAGTACTATGCTTTGATTTTATCCTTATGGGTGCCTAACCAAGGATGCCAAAAGATGATGGTTTTGGGTATAGTATAAAGCATATGAAGGCAAATGAGTGGCCAAGATAGGAATCATCACCCCAAGTGATTTAAGGGGAAATATCTCATTAGTTCTTGGTTGACATTAGCTTAATCAAATCCTTGGCCAAGGTGATTAAGAGATTATGAAATGAGTTTCATAAATCTCCACAAAGCTAATGATTTAACTGCAAGAACAAATATGGAGGTCAATAAGAGTAGGCACTGCACCAAACTTTTATCATCTCTGGGATATGTGATGAAGGAATGAATTACACTGAAAAACTATACACTGAAAGATTGTCAAAGAATCCTTTGACTCTCCTAATAATTGGATGGCCATAATGCATTGCTAGATGCCAATCATGGACTATGGAATTGAATTAGTTAATTTAAAATTGAATATGATTCATTTAAATTAATTAATTAATAATATTATAATTCAATTCCATTGCTAACTTGTTAGGAACCTAATGGGTCACACACAAAGGTTGCAATTTGGATTAAATTGAGATTGTGATGATTTAAGTTAGACTTAAATTGAATTCTAGGTTTTAACTATTAAGGACCTAATTAAAAGAGTTTAATTAGGTATTGGTTAAATATTATAATTGTTATAATATTAAGGACTTATTTAGCAAATTTTGATAAGTTAAACTTAGATATAAATATCACATTATAGCCACTTTTTCTTTGAATAAGGAAGTGGAAAAGAAACAAAATAGAAAAAACTCCTTTGCTCTCTTGAGTGCCACCACTCTTGAGAGGTTTTATTTTGAGAACTTCTCCTTTGATCATTTGCTGAAAATCAAAGAAGAA
>NW_018397270.1:1366034-1366201 GCF_002168275.2 Theobroma umbraticum
ATCGTTGTCCACTTGCTAGCACAAGCCCGTGGCATAAAGCTCTCTCCTTGGGAAGGACCCATTGTAATCGTGTGTGCATCATTGGAGGCCAAGTGATTGAGTGGCTCGGATAACTTTTTTTTTTTGAATAGCAAAGGTATCAAGTTTATTCATAGTGCAGGGACATG
>NW_018397270.1:1366301-1366414 GCF_002168275.2 Theobroma umbraticum
TTTGAAGGCATGGGTGACTATAAATGGACTTTTCTTGTCAATGAATGATTTTTTTATACATTTTTCAAGGTAAATAGTCAATTATAATCTGTTTTATCAAAAATTGTAAAAAA
>NW_018397270.1:1366752-1368164 GCF_002168275.2 Theobroma umbraticum
AATCAATTATGAGATTATAAATCCATTTAAAGTGAGTAATAAGGCTTTTGAAGGTAGATGTGACTATAAATAGACTTTTCTTATCAGTGAATGGCTTTTCCTTTATGTTTCTAGAGGCAAATAGTCAATTATAATATGTTTAACTAAAATTTAAAAAAATTCAGCCTAAATTCAATTATGAGATATAAATCATTTAAAGCGAGTAATAAAGCTTTTGAAGCTATGGGTGACTATAAATAGGCTTTTCTTGTCAACGAATGGCTATTTCTACACGTTTCTTGAGATAGACACTTAATTATAATCTGTTTGAACAAAAAATATAAGAAAATTTAACCTAAAATCAATTATGAGATTACAAAACCGTTTAAAGTGAGTAATAAGACTTTTGAAAGAATGAGTGACTCTAAATGGACTTTTCTTGCAAATGAATGGCCTTTCTACATATTTTTCAAGGCAGATATTCAATTATAGTATGTTTTAACAAAAAGTATAAAAAAATTTGACTTAAAATCAATTATGAGATTATAAAACAAATTACAGCGAGTAATAAGGCTTTCGAAGGTTTGTGTAACAACCGCTCCTCAATCGCTACCAGCATCTTAGTCTCTTGAGAGAACTTGCCAAGTCTCAAGCAAGCCTTACTTAAAACATTAGTCATTACCTCATATTCATACCATCAATTTAAGAAAATTTCCTTGAACCATAAAATTCTTTGTAATAAGAATTGAACAATAATCTTTATAAATTGAATAAACCTTTATTCCACATAATTGTAAAAATAATACATCATGACTTATAATCTCCAAATGTACATTTGTATTGACACAGTTATCTACTTTCATAACAATTTACACTATGACAACTCAACCTCTAACAGTAGAGCGACTCGGAATAAAGTGCTATGAAATGCCTTTACTTATCCGCAATGGACTGAAATTGTCGATGAATGCACACTAGGCTGATAATAAGTGGACTTTTCTTATCAATGAATGGCTTTTTCTACATGTTTCTCAAGATAGATAGTCAATTATAATCTGTTTTATCCAAAATTGTTAAAAAATTCAACCTAAAATAAATTATAAGATTGTAATACCATTTAAAGTGAGTAATAAGGTTTTTGAAGGCATGGGTAACTAAAAATAGACTTTTCTTGTCAATGAATGGGTTTTTCTTCACGTTTTCCATGGCAAACATTCAATTATAATCTGTTTTAACTAAAAAAGTAAAAAAATTCAACTTAAAATCAATTATGAGATTACAAAACCATTTACAGTGATTAGTAAGGCTTTTGAGGGGATGAGTTACTATAAATAGACTTTTCTTGCCAATGAATGTCCTTTTCTTCACACTTTCAAAGCCAGACAATCAATTATAATATGTTTTAACCAAAAATATAAAAAAATTCAACTTAA
>NW_018397270.1:1368467-1368645 GCF_002168275.2 Theobroma umbraticum
CTAAAATCAATTATGAGATTATAAAACTATTTAAAGCGATTGATAAAGCTTTCCAAGGTACGGGTGACAATAAATGAACTTTTTTTTGTCAATAAATGGCTTTTTCCTTATGTTTCCTAAGGTGGATACTTAATTATAACCTGCTTTAACAAAAAATGTAACAAAATTCAACCTAAAA
>NW_018397270.1:1368691-1368859 GCF_002168275.2 Theobroma umbraticum
ATAAGGCTTTTGAAGGAATGGGTGACTATAAATGGACTTTTCTTGCTAATGAAAGGCTTTTTCTTCACATTTCCTAAGGCAAACATTCAATTATAATTTGTTTTAACCAAAAATGAAAAAAAATTGAACTTCAAATCAATTATGAGATTATAAAACCATTTAAAGCGA
>NW_018397270.1:1368959-1369162 GCF_002168275.2 Theobroma umbraticum
TCGAGACCGTTACACCAGCTACCTTCCTTTCCATTCCATCCCACATTTTTATTACAATTGTCCTTTTTCGGTTCCCCCGCTTCCTTGTCTTGTTTAAAATTTAAATCTGCCTCTTTTTCCCCTTCAGAAGGAAAAGACAGAAAAACCCCTATCTCTTTTCCTTGCTCCTGTTCAAACCACTGTTCCTCGTAACCCTGGCCACC
>NW_018397270.1:1369617-1369808 GCF_002168275.2 Theobroma umbraticum
ATGGAGAAAGGCTACTGAACCAAGGTTCAAACAGATCCCAGTAATGATTTAAGAAAATCTCCATTTCCTCTTTCACATCAAAGGTCACTAGCACGTTCAATCCTCCTAAAGGTCTGACTTGAGCATAAATTCCTTGCCGGAATAAAGAACCCTGAACTGATCCACAATTAATAGGACTCCTCAGTTGCCCT
>NW_018397270.1:1370114-1370267 GCF_002168275.2 Theobroma umbraticum
TCCCTTCTCATTACCTGACTCCATCTTCTCCTTCTGCCTATTCCTTGGTTTATCCGCTTCCATAACTCGAATCCTTCGACCATAAATCATCCTATTATGGCTCGATTGAATAGCCCTTACCAATTCCTTTGCCTCCCTGTATCTTACAAACGC
>NW_018397270.1:1370492-1370790 GCF_002168275.2 Theobroma umbraticum
TCCTCGTTACCTTTCCCATTCGAAAACCTTCTGTCTTGCCAAACCTGGTATTCATTTCCTCTCATTCTCTCTCTTCCTTTTTCTCTCTCTTTCTCTTTTTCTTTTCACCTTTCAACTTCCCATGAAAGAAAAATTAGCTTTGGTTCTAGCTCGAATAACTTTTGATATATAACTTTTGAGCTATGGTGTCTTTTCAATATGTCTCATAACTTTTGAATATCATTTTACCAAGAGACATAACCATTCACATGAAAACCTGTCTATAATCCAATAGATACACTATATCACTTTACGTGAC
>NW_018397270.1:1370934-1384659 GCF_002168275.2 Theobroma umbraticum
AAGTAAATAAGTTTACTTGGTAAGATTTCTATACATGATAGAAATAGTGGAAGCTAATGATACTTGAAAGGTTAAAGGTCATGAAATTATAAAATCTAATAAATAAGATCTATGAATAAAGACTAATTTAATGGGATGCATAAGGATCCATAATTCATGAGATGAATCCATTAAATACAAACCATTAGTGGAATGTATATTAATGCATTACTCATATAAGATGAGTTTACTAAATAATCCAACATGAATGATTAGATAATAATCTTTATTTAATGTAATAAATTCAAAATAGTTGAATACATTGAATAAGATAAACATATTTGGTGCACATCATAAGGTTAGTGGGAGTAAGATAAGTTACTCATTAAAAGTGTATAAGATACATTTTTCAATCTAATAAAAACAAAATGGGACTAAAGAGTTAGCGCCTAAAAGGGGACTCAACAAAAGAATTTAAGATGACATGTTAAAGGAGTTTAACATAGAGAGAATCCTAAATGTTAAAACTAACATAAAGTCATAATTGAGCAGTTGTATTGGACTGATTCCAAAACAAGAGATAACTAGATTATATCTATAATCAGATACAAACCTTTTGTCTAAACTACCAGAGAAGAGATATTTGGATCATTGGTTTAATGAACCAATAAATGATTCCGAGTTGTTTAATAACAACAAAAGCCATAATAATGGAATCAAGGTCTCGTTGTGATCTAAAGTAGTATTTTGATTATAGTAATGGAGATTGTGAACATGTAAATTAATATATTCCTAAATATTGCAATTTGAGTTATCCTAGTAAAGACATAGTTGCTAAATGAAAAAGTTCGATATTGGATACATTAGCAATTTACTCAAGTGTAAGTGAAAGATTGTTGGTATATGCCCTTGAGCCAATTAGATTGGTCAATGAATATATATTATTATTAATGCATATTTAATCATATAACTAATGTGATAAAGGTTTTCCTTCATGTCAATGCAATAATGAGTTATTAAGTACTAATTAGATGAAGCCCATGGAACATATAGGCCTTGCAAAAGAATTGTAAAGTTGTTACAATTATGAAATCATTATGCATTAAAGCCATGTTCCTAAAATTTTCCATGGTAGCTGTATTGTTAAGACAGGGCATTAACAATGCTCAAACACTGGTACATGTTAAGCCTCCTTACTTGAAAAGTAAGCAATCAATTTCATAGATTGAAGTATATGGGATACTTGAAGATAATATAAGTGTTTGTTAAAGAACAAGTTCACTGAACGTGACCCACTATGAGAACTCTATTTAGTATTTCACTCAAGTGTCTATGGAATATGCTCTCATACGATAGTCGTGCAATTAGTCCTTGGACTTAAAACATCAAGTCATCTTATATGGGGAATGGCATACTTTGATTTTACCCTTACGGATTTTGAGGTAACCAGATGCCTAAACATAGTGTTTTTGAGTATGCCATAAAGCACGTGAAGATAAATGAGTGATCAAGAGAGAATTCATCACCCCAAGTGATATGAGAGGATGTATTTCACTTGTTCTCAATTATTAATTAACTTGTATAAAGTCTTTGGCCAAAGCATGATGAATTTAAAGAAAGTTTTCTAAATTCATGAAGTTAGTCATGAATTATAAGAACTAATATGGAATGTCATAAGTAGACACCAAGCAATGTTTAGTGACATATTCGAGATATTTGATAAAAAGATCATATTATACTTAAAGGCTTACATTGAAGAGCTTTGTCAAATTTTTTAATTAACTTTCTAATATTTGAGTGGTCATGATGTAGTATTAGATACCGCTCATAATCTATAAATATAAATCAATTATCAAATTAATATTTGATTCGAATTTATATTTATTACCAACATATTAGTAGCTTAATGAGTTACATATATTAAGTGGCATGATTGAGATTAAATAAGAATAATTAATTAAGTTAAATTTAATTAAAAAATATCAAAATAAAGTGAGAAATTAAATAAGTTCACAGAGACTTAATTAAATTAAAATACAACTGTTGTATTTTAAATTACAACTTAATTTGATTATATAAATATATTATAATAACAAACTAAAACTTTAAAATTTCAACTACTTCTAAACCATTTCATAAAATAAGAAAAAAAATATTTTTCTTTATCTTACAAAAAAAAATTCAACAAGAACTTCTGATCTTTTTTTTAAAAAAACATACCTTATTAGCACAAATAAAAATCTTATTTTTGGAAAGATCATATTTGATCACTGTATATATTACTATTGAAGACCAAACCTTGAATGATTGAAGATTTAACAAATCTTAAAAGTGAAACAAAAATTTTAAATTTAATTGACATTTAATTACGACATTTAGAACAAAGTATGTAACAAATTTATGATTGTTCATAATTAATTTAAAAATTACATAAAAACATAAATATTGACCTTATAAAATTCAACTTTCTCAAATTAAATGTTAATTTATTATTTCACTACGTTATATTTTTTTAATTAATTATTTATTTTCATATTTGAACATAAACTCGAATCCCAACACAAACTACTAAACTTACAAATTCCTTATTTATAGAGCTGTCACAATCTCCTACTGCAATTGTTCATAAAATCCCCCCCACCCTATTAACACGACAATCGGAAACTGTAGTTCAAACAATACAGTAAAATTTTAATTGCATGCTTTTAGTTGCCCATTATCAATAAAACAAGAAAAATATGGCGGAAATATTGCTGCATGAAAATGTGGATCATGATGATAGGTCTATGGGGTTGTGAGCTTCAATATCTACGTGCCGAATACCAGGAACAAGTTCTTGGATCTCCTTTTCTAGCCGATCAACTTCACTTCCTAGAGCGGTGACTACTTCCTCACCTGCAAAAGAAACTCCTTTCTTAGAAGCAGTAAAGTAATTCAACGTATTTGCTAGTTCATCGACTTGCATACCATAGTTTGACATGATCTTTAGCAATGCAGAATCATCTGTCTCCTTTGCAGCTTCTCGAAACTGTGTACAACCAAATTCCAGTTGTCAATTGCATATTGAAGCACAAAATATCAGGATAAACAGCTTGGCAGAGTTAAAAAGTTAAGAGGCTTCCTGGTTTAGTGCTCTTCCCTGGCAATACTGCCCACTTCCAAGTAATATATGACTTTCTTTTGAGAAGAAATAAAATCACTAAAAGGCACTAAGGAGTTGCCATCTCAAGAACAAGGCAAACATTTAGAAAACAACCCAACTAATGTGTAACTTATGCACGCACAAGCAAAAAGTGGCGTGAAGTTATTACAACAGTAAAACTTCAAACCATAAAACAAAATAGTTCTTAGCATATTGACATTAAAAGATAATAAAAAAAGATGATATTCACAATTATAAGTGAAAATTATGTCATAATTTAAGTTTAATATGTTCACAAGTACAACATTTCATTTCATACAAGTTCATATACAAAAGGAGTTGCACTTTAATAATTGATTTTAAAAGTTTATGCAACAATACAAACGCAAGGAAAAACTTCATGCAGACAAGACAAACAGGCCAATCAGTTTTAATGGGCCACTACTAATATTTCTACATAGATAACGGCAGAAACAAATGAACAAGCAATGTCTTGAAGATGAAAAAAGAAATTGGAGACTGAAACATTAACCTGTCTCGCCCACTCTTCACGTCCAGTTCTGTGAAGATAATTTTGCACAACCACCACTCCATTGAAATCTGTAGCATACAACTAGTCACCATCAACTTACATTGTCACAGCAATACAAATAAATGCCAAAACGTTTCAACCTGACAAATGCCAAAGATTTATTTTGGCAGGCAAGATCTAGCATTAATTCTGCGCTAAAAACCTAATGTCCACGATTTATTTGGGTACAAAGATACTTATCCTGGCCTACTGCTCATAAATCCCAGAATATGGACATCCGTATGAACTTTTTTTATAATTCTAGCAAAAAGAACAACACAGCCATGTTCATCACTTATTAGTACAATAAAGGCGTCATTCATAAGATGGATACAAAATGCATCTCTTGCTTTCCATACTTGTATCGCACAAGATGAAGGAAATTTGCCTAAAATATTGAAATGCAAAATGATATTAAGAAAACTAATGCTAAAAATAATCTGCAAAACAGAGAAGGCTGTGTGAGAAAATCACCGATCTCTGCCTTGAATCGGAAGAAACCAGGTCCAATCACCTCACTTTTGCAATCATATAAAGCATCTACAACCTGCAAAAATTCCACGCCCCTCGAATTTTTCAAAGATAAATATGAATGCAGTGGATTTCAAGTTATATAGTAGTGTAGTAGAGTAATACCGGGTCATTCTTCAAGAAATGGAGAACCTTCTGCATATCATGTTCATCAATTGCTCTCCCTATCAAGGCATGCCGGTTCCGCTGGATGAGAAATATGGCAACCTGCATTAGTAATAGACTTCAATTAGACATACCACAAACCAAAAAATGCTTGAAATTATTACAATAACCCAGCCTAGGACTCTTAACTGGATTCTACCCACATAAGTCCACCCTCCCTCCCTCCCTCTTTCTCCCACTCTTTAACACACTCACATGTGCAAATGCACAATGTCTTCTCTCAAAGGCAATCTGTCCAAAATGACTAAACATTCCCTGAAATTATCTCCAAGCTATTGCCAAATAGTCATTGCATTCGACACCAACTCAGGTTTTCCACTTTCACAATGCCAAATTCCATGCATCCCCACACATATCTTTTGCCCTCAATTAATTCTGAGGATAGATAAAATCAATTTTAAAAAAGAAAACAATGAAGAAAAGATGGTCCTTTTGCAAATAAAGTTCTATATTACACTTAATCCGAAAAAAAAGAAACAGCTAAAATTAAGAAAATAATTAATTGTCATTCCACATTTATCTTATCATTGCACTCTTGGGTATTACAAGACTATATGTGAAAACAAAATTGACAACATAGGAGCCCAATGCCAGGCAAAACACAGCCACACATGTATATTTTCGTACATATTAATCATCCATTAATCTTATTTCAGTAGCCTAAATCTTAATCAAATCATTTCATGATTCATCTTTCACAATTTCATCTCATTAAATGAGAATTTACAAAAGCCAGAGTTGTTAAATCCATTAAAGCACACAACAGTCTTATCTATTTTATATAATCGAAAAACTTTTGCAAATACTTCTACCAAATTATCCATTTCATAGAGGACTTTCCAGCCAAACATAAAACTGCAATTATGGTCATGCATTTTTTTTTCTGCATTCCTAAATATGGCATAAATCACAAATCAAATCCTATGTATCACCTTGCCAGAAAATAATTTGCCTAAATTCTTGGTCTTATCCTCTCCCTTCATACTTGATAGCACGATGCTCAAGCACACCCTAGTTCTCACTAAAAATTCATAAAAGGCAGCATAGTACATTTTCTTAGCAACCCATGAAACACTCTAATTAATCTGAAGCATATCACCTTAAAATCCAAATAGAATGGTCAACAAAGCTGTGAATATATACTTAATTCAAGAGATGCCAAGCTTCTAGTTCAGACCAAACGATACTTATGAACTATGAAATAGTAACAAATATTATCCTGCATGTTCAGAGTTTGCTTGTAAATAACAAGCAGTATTTGTTGATGTTCTATAAGATGTAAATAATTCAGGGGCAAGAAGTATTACATACCATTCCAAGAAGGTTACCGACTATAATGGAGCCTATGGGATCATAAATTCCATTCCCAGTTATATTCACTGCAACCAGCGATGCTGCGGCTATAGCAAGACCAGTTACTGCAGCACCATCCTGCGATAGTTGACATAATCTACTGTGAAGCAATTCAATAAACAAACTGCAGTACGTAGGACAAATTGCAGCAATCATTATGGTTCTTATAACTTTTTTTATAATTGAATCAAAGAGAAAATCGGTTCATATAAGCATGTGCACACACACTATAACTACACAAGTCAGAAAATAAAGGGAATGTGGGAAAAGATAAAGCATAGAGGTAATGCAGTCAAAACCATCCTTGATTTGGGCAGAAAAGAGGATGAAGAAACGAAGCCAGGAAACAAGCACAAGACAAGCATATCAACAATTTAAGCAACAGATTTTCAATTAGACATCCAGTTGACATTAATTTACCTTCAGATCCTTTAAACTCAAGCAAACCCTTAAATGTTTTGGAGCAAGGGGCGAACAATTCATCAATCACTATACCAGGACTGTCCAATTAAGCTAAAAAACCCTTAAATATCAAGCATGAGATTTAAACCTAATGGGGCCAGAATGCAGAGCACTAGGAATATAATAATTAAAAACTATAGAATTCTTCTTATGAAAATGCAAAATTATTTAGTTTTTATGTAATTTTCATTCTTCTACTGTATGCCAGTTTAGCTCGGTTAAAGAATGGATCCAGCGAAGGAATTTATAAATAATTCTTCTCATCTAAGGCTGCTTGTTAAATTAACCACGGCATGTACACCTACATTTACACTATGACCCACCAACGATTGACAGTAAGATTACTTATTAAGCCTTTTAAATTGCTTTGCTGAAAAAGCCAAGTTGTACACGTTCTTCTGCACATTGCATCATTAGACTAATAAAATATTTCTCATCTTCCAAAGGATACTGTTCAATCAAAATAAGAACAGGGAAAACTCCAATAAAATTATTCAACCAGCTCACCTGCACATACAATACCAAACATTCCATAAATCCCACAAATGCTGCAGTATTTCTTAGTAGTGCAAAATGTGCCTGCACCAGGGAATGTGCACCCCTGGCTAAGCGAATGTGCAACATAGCTGGAGATTAGTGCTAGTGCTTCCTTTCTCTTCTTTATTTTTATTTTTACCCTTGCAAGGCTGAAGGGTGAAACATATAAAATTAAATGCTTAAATTAATTAATGCTATAAATTGCAATGAATTACATAGGTCTACATTAGATTCTTGTCCTAACTAAATAAGAAGATATATCCATAACTTTAACTCACTTGGTTCAAATATAAGAACTCTACAATGCAATAAGCTAAACTAAAACATTATTTCAAGAAATTATATCATCTCCAATCTTACTGCTACAGAAACTGAATATCTGAAATTCATTATCACTCTTTAAATGCTGTTCCAAACTTCTCACCTTCACATTTAACAAGTTCAATTCCAAAACAATAAAAAGCGCACAAAGGCATAGTGAAGTACCTCTGTCATGACTGCAACAGACGTAGGATCATGGCCACGCCAAACATAGTCTCTCACTTTCATTCCTTCTGCTGCTGCACCTTTCTTGACAGCTTGTATGGCAACAACAAGAGAAGCACCTAAAGAGAAGATAATAGTTTGAAGAGGGAAACCTAAGGATGAATGGCTTAAGCTAAATGCAAATTTTCGGACAACATAATAACCCACAATCGTAGCTCTCAAAGTTATACCTTCAATCATAAATGAACCACCTATCACCAAAGCTGCATATTCAATATTAGCTGGGGGCTGAAGAAGACACAGAACATAATAAGCAGCCATTTGTCAAAGCAATAGCTAGAAAACAGGAATATAAAATGACATCATCAATTACATGTGATGTCCACAGGTTTTGAACTCCATGAACAATTGTAGCGCCAGAGCCGAGACAGAATATGCCAACAGCAGATATCAAGGACCAAACAAATCTTTCCTTGGAATAGCCATAACTGACAATAAAAACAGAAAAGGTTTCAGCATATCATTAAAAAATATCAACATGCATCTTTTGTTTACAAATAATTCTGCGCATGTAACAAATTATAAGAATAGGCCAATATAAAAGCTCATCTAATTAATTTGCAACACAATATACGATATTAGAAATATAATTTCTTACCTTTCTACTCTTGTTTGGAACAGCAACCAATTAAATTTATATACTTGAGTTCTTAAAAATCAAGTGATGATAGTGTCAAGCTGGAATTTCAAAAATAAATAAATAGATAAATTTATTTATTTAATGGCATAGTTATTATTATCGTACGATACACGATACGCATCGTACGATACGATATTAGTAGAAAACAATACGTATATATAGTTGTATCACATTTGATCAAGTATCAAAGTGTTTCGTAAGATACCCTGTACGTATCTTATGATACAGGGGCGTATCATACGAAACAATTGATACACTTTTTAGAAGCTTATATTTAATTAATTATTAAAAATTTTAATTAGTTGTTTTTTTTAAGTTAGAACACGAAAAATTATATTTTATGAGTGTCAATTTTTAGATTTTAAATAAAAAATACTAAAAAAATTGAATTCCCTTTTAATTTTAACATGATAAACGTTTTTTAATTTTTAATTAATAAATTAATATGATAAAATGTATATTTTATTTAAAAATCTATATTATTAAAGAATATACTGAAATTTTAAATTAAAAAAATAATTATCTTTTCAATTTACATCCTATAATCTTCATTTCAATTAAAATATAAAATATTTTTCAATTTTTTTCTTTATTTTACATATATAAATCTTATTTATAATTAATTTTAAAATTTGTTACCGTATCTTATGATATGATACTCAATACTAAAAAATGAAATTTCGATACACGATACATATCTCGATTTAACAACTATGTTTAAAGGAAATTTTCAAGAATTAGGCAACCAAACTATGCAAAGGCACATCAAATATCCACTAATGATCCAATACTGGAAAATCACAGCAGCAGGTAACCAAGTTATTATGATTAGCAAAGGCTGTTTGCATCATGGAAAAGAGACTTACGGATGCATAGCATCTGGTGCACGCCTTGAACTACTAAGACCATAAGCAAGCAGCGCCTACAATGTCAACATGGATTAGTTTCTCTGCATTCCATAATCAGTAAATTTAGTTATAAAGAAAAAAATCAGTATCAAGGGATTAAATCTAGCCTGATGATGACAATGATATCAAGAAAGAAAGACAGAGATTTAACTACCTGATTAGCAAAATCAGCAATCGAATGAACCATCTCAGCTAACATAACATGACTAGAAGTAGCTAACCAGACCCCAAACTTGAGAGAAAAGACAAGGAAGTTGCACCATAAAGCAGTAGTAACAGCTCGTTGACTAGAGGGTCAAAGAATTAAGGCAAACAACAAAAGAAAAAAGATTATAAGCTGAGATTTAGTGGCTAATCAATTGGAACATAAGCATTCAGGAAAGCATGGGATGGAAACAAAAAAAAGCACAAGCTACTTATAATGAAATAGAGGTGAGTAATTTGATTTTTTTTTCCAATTTTAAGTACACTAAATTAAATTGGTTGCAACTATAAGTGTGTTGAGAAAATATATTTCCGCTGCTAAAAATTAAAATTGCAATTCTTTTGGGAATTGGGGAACAAACTACAAAATGTCACTTTCATATAATGCAATCATTTACTTTAATACACAAGCTTTTAAAAGACCAACTACATTTACAAACATACACTTAAAACCCATAAATTAACAGAAGATTGAAAAAAGCAAAAAAAAAAAAAAAAAAAAAAAAAAACAACAAGCTACCTGTGCTGATCATTGATTTCAATCTTCTTTATTTGTTTAGCCCTTGTAAAAAAGCCTGCAAAAACAGCCACATTCATTTCAAAACAATTTCCAAAGAAAAAGAAATTACACATCTTTAGATAAAAGATAGTTCTACTTACTTCGATGGGAAGAGTAAAATTGTCTATGATGCTGATAAATGATGGGATCATTCTCGGGCAATACAAAACCCAGCAAAACGAAACGTCTCGAACTATTCACCGAGGAAAAACCTCTGGCTGGTCCGATATTTGTATAAGATCTAAATTGAAAAAAGTCCTGATTGTGGGGTATCAAACTGGGTTCCAAAAAAACTACCTGGGAGAGATTGTTAAACGATGAGTTGATAATGACGGAGGAAGAAGAGTGCTTCGAGGACCCAAGGAGGCGAGAAACGACACGACACGCCGTTTGCATTTACTAGGATTGGAACTTTCCAGGAGAGTTGAAGTTGAAGGGAGGAGCCCTATCTGTGTTTTTCTACGTCAAAGATAAACCCATTTTGGGGGTTTAGGGTTTAAAGAATGGGAAAGTGGTGAAAGGGGTCTTCTGGCTGAAGCAAGGTAAGGTTAGAGAATGGAGATAAAAGAATAGATGCTTCGACGCTTTATTTACAGAAGCATGATATCCCTCTCTTCTCTTGCTTGAATTGACAGCAGCAGCTACTTCTTTGAGTAAAGAGAAGCAGCTGGAAAAGTGAGATTCCTAAATGAAAATGGGAGAAAATAAAAACGCACACAGACTGCAAAGCAAATAAACGCAGTAGCAGTACAATTTTATTCTTCTGCATTTCCATATCCTTTTTCAAATTGAATGTCCATTTATTTTAGAATAATTAATAATAATAATATTTACTTTTGCAAATTGAAAAATATTTTCAATATTTTTTTATTGAAATACTAATTTTAGATGAAATCCTTTAATTTTTGTATAATTTTAAAAATAAACTTCATAAAATAATGAGCAAAATATTTTATTTCTTAATTTTTGTCTCATTAGATATTTAATTTAAAACAAAAATTAATTTTTATTATGTCTATTTTTATTATTAGTACTTTTTTTAAGGGTGTGCACTCTATGACTTGTAAGGAATGACTTGTGACATATGTCTTGGAACTCTTGACCCTTTTGGCTCTCATTTGTGACAATTTCATTCTCATTGACCTTGATCTCTCCCGAATCATGCCATATTTCATTATCGTTGTTCTCCCTAATGCAGCATGATATTGACCAATCTTAGTGCTCTCCTAAGCTCCATTTGGAGGCATTACTTGCCACTACACTAACCCTTTCCTCGATCTGGGCCACTTGATGGATCTATTTTTTGCGATGCAACACTAGGCTTCTTAATTGTGATTGTTCCCTAAGTCCTACACATCGGTCCCCACCTTTGTTGCCTAGATCCTCCTCATTCAATAGGATAACCATGAGCTTGTTATGCTTGGGACAATACCTCGTCGAGTGTGGTCCCTCGTACAGGAAACATTTGACGGGTTTCCTTTTCTCATCTTTCCCTTTGGCAACTACCTTGGCCCAATGGCGTATTTGTTTCCTTTGAACTATTATCCCTCTTCCCCCTAGGCTACCTTTCTCCTTAAGTTGAGATGAGTAGAACTCGGACCTTTGGCCACTGGAGTAATGCACGTAAGGTCTTGCACACCTCTACATTGAAGCTCTTGCTTTGCTCATGGCTTCAACTTATCCATGAATGTAAATAAAGCCTCTTACTCACTCAAGTCCCTTACTTGCAATATTGAATTGGAAAATTTCTTCACATACTCCTACACTTCATCCCTTTAAACTAGCCTTTATAACTCCCCCATTACCTCGTCCTTGACATATATGGGGTGGAATTATTGTTGAAGTTGCCTTTAGCATGCTTCCAAAGTGCCAATGATTACTTACATGAGCTTGTCATCGCATTTTTTAAATTTAAAATTATTGTAGTTTTGATTATGACAAAATAATCAAATTTGCTTGAACATTATTTAAGTGATTCTCGATAAGTTTTTGAGATAATCTAACTCTCATGCATTTGTTCTTATATAATTATAAGCTTGTATGATTTAGTTGTGTGAGTTTATGATCCCTCTAACATTTATCCTTGAGATGCTAAAATTGCAAGTTAAGTTCACAAGTGGAGCTTATCTCAAAGCATTCAAAGATCATCAATTTACACTACACCAAGCTTGCTTCAAAGTCAAGAAATGCAATCATCATTCAACATTTGATCACAATGAAGATATGGCCAAAGTTAAATGCTAAAATGTCAAGGAACCTTGAAGAAACAAAGTTCCAATAGATCCTAGAGTAAGGCAAGTCAATCTTATGACAAAATGGGCAAAAACAAACAAGGAACCTTGAAAAACACATAGCCATAGTCAACCTTATGGCAAGACTAATGAAAAATCATGAAGAAATGAAAGCTATAGTCTACCCTGACAAAGCTATAGTCTACTTCTAAACTATGATGTCAAAAAAACAAGCTTTCTGCTCGTGGATCGACTAGAGAACTTATATACTCGACTATAAATGATTGTTAGACACAAAATTGAAAAGAAAAATGACCAATTTCTTGTTTTAATCACCTTCAACTACTCCAAGACTTCTTTAACTATAAAAAGGACCATTTGGAAGCATTTCAAAGTAGAAAGAAGAAAGAAAAAGGGTCAAATTCTTGAAGATTCTAGTCTTGAAAAGAAAAATGAGAAAACCAGGCAAAACTAAGCATACTTGAGCTAAACCTTTTTTGTGCTTACACTCTAATCTTTATATCTAATCTTTTTATCCATTGTTAGGCATTCTTCCTCCATTGTACTAAACTATCAAAATCCACCTTTTAAAGGGACTCTTACTATTTTTTGTAAAAGTTTTAAGTTAGCCTTGAAAATTTAGTTTATGGGTTGTGTTTGCTTCCAATTAAAGGTCTTGTAAGGGTTATCGCTTGATCCCATTAAAAAGCAAGAATCCTTTAGTGGATTGTGTAAGGGTTATTACTTGATCTTGTTAAAAAAGCAAAAAATCCCTTTTGTGAATTGTGTAAGGGTTATCGTTTGATTTTGTTAAAAAGTAAGAATTCTTTTAGTGGATTGAAAATTCTTTGGTGAGCCAAGGGAGTAGATGTAAGGATTTGAGAAAGCCGAACCACTATAAAATCCTTGTCTCTTTATTTACTTTTGTGCATTGTGATTTATTTTTCAAAACTTGCTTTAGAAAAATCATTTACTTTGTTTTGGACACTAATAAAAAATCTTTTTTTGAAAAAGGTTTGATTTTTACTTAATGTCACCATTTTTATTTTTGTTTTAATTTGATGCATTACATTTCAAGAAATTCCATTTCAAAATTTCTTATGCTTTAATTTTCAATCTTCATATATTGGTTTGGTTTTTTGCCAAATCCTTGTCAACTATCATCACTTGCTCATTTCTTGCTTGATTTCATTTGAAAAATGTTTTAAGCATCTCACAATTGATCATTTGCTTGCATTTAATTTAGTAGTTTTACTAAAGATTTATGTATGCATCAAAACCCTTTTTAAAACCTCTTCTACAAGCTTTGAAAATGATTTACTGGTCAAGGGTCGACTATAAGATTAGCAGCATGCTTGGTTCACTAGAAGAAACTAAATGGGAATAGAATAGCTGTTCCATGGGAATAGAATAAGGTAAAAATAACTATTATGTAAATTAGGTCATGGGAATAGAATAGGATAAAAATTGCTATTATTACTTATTCCATTATTTAGTTGGCAGGAATAATTTTAAGAATAGTTCAAGATTAATGGGTCAATGATAAAAGTACCCTTTATTAAAATTTAAAAATTTTTTAATTAAAAAACAAAAATACTATGATGAGAAAAAAATACTCTTTATTAAAATTAAAGAATTTATTTTGTTAAAAGATAAAAATATTCTAAGTAATATAATCAAAATAACTTTTACTATAATTAAATAATATTTTCATCAAAATACAAATATATTTTTATTATATTTAATAGTATTTTGTATTAAAAGATAATTAAACCTTTTATTATAATTAAATAATATTTAATATTAAAAGACAAAATATATTCTTCATTAAATTTAAATAATACTCAATAATATTCTTTATAATGTTTATTATAGTTAAATAATATTAATATATTAA
>NW_018397270.1:1384669-1395968 GCF_002168275.2 Theobroma umbraticum
AATATTTTTATTTCTTTTTTTTTAAATGAAGTAAAAAAATTTGTCTTTTGTGCTTTTGAGATAGAAGGAGTGAGGCAGAGAAAGAGTAAAAATAGGTTTAGTATTTTTTTATAAGATAATTTTTTAAATTGTAAAAAGGTATATTTGTCTAATCAACTTTTTTTCTTATTCCTCAAAATTTGGAATAGCCATTCCTAAGGGGGGCCTTGGTAATGGCTATTCAGGCTTCTCTTGGAATGGCTATTCCAAATAATAGTTATTCCATCGAACCAAATGCAGCTTTATCTCAAGAATGAAAATAAGGAAGGAATGGCTATTCCATTCCCACCAACCAACCAAGCATGCTCTAATAGAGTCGATTACAAGATGTTCAAATTGCTTTAAAACGAGTTCTTCATAAGCATAGTCAACTAGAAACTTTTTGTAGTCAATTACAACAGTATTTTCTAGTCTTTCAAGTTCAAAACATTTATAAAAAAAAGTCTAATTCACTTCCTTATGGACATCTTTGCCACTTGTACATGGAGCTAACGTTTCTAATAACATTCACGCCTCTACCACAATAAAGTTGTATCCACTAGGTACAATGCGACAATATTAATACACGTGGCATCTCCATGATCTCTATGGCTCGAGAATTCTACTCTAGACTCCATAAGAAATTATCAACCTTTTTGACATCTTTATGGCCTCAAAACTACTTGAGCACCTTTAGCTTTTCCTCATCTGGATAATAGGCACTCCACCCTTTTCTAGTTGTCTTGAGTGCAACAAGCTCATCCTTAAAACCACATACCTCGTTCCTCAACATCTTAATCAATTTCTCTAACATGGCATTCCATTGGTTTAGCATGTTTATTAATTCGTTAAGGGTTGATTGCATTTTGCCTCATAGCTCATTCTTTTTATATCTTAACTCTTCGATGCTAGCTTAGACCTCATTGAACCTATTTATCATTTCTTTCATGATTACTTTCACCTTCAACATCCGACGGTCTAGAAAGGACAACATGCTTCATGAATTAGATTTGCTACACTTGGCTGAACCTCGAGTCTCCCTTACTTCTTGGGTAAGTGTGAATTGGTTAGGTACTGAAGGCATATCTTTCTTTCATCGAGTAAGACACTTTGATACCAAATTGTCACAAACTAAGTAACTTAAGCACAAACTATGTGACCTTAAACCATTCTCGCTAAAATCAGCTTAAGTAAGTCTAACTCAAAACTAGTCAAGAGCCCAAGATTCTTCAAGTAACATGATAGGCATAAAAAATTAGAGAGAAAGAAGAAAGTAAAGTTTACAAATGAGAATTTATTTTTAAATTTGGTGTGCTTTACAAATGAACATAGAGGGGCATTTATAAGTATGATTGCCTCTTTTATTTAACTTATCTACAATTTAAATTTAAAACAAATAACTAAGCTATTTCAATTTGTATGTTCATCTTATTTACAACATTCAAATTTGAATAGTTATCCTATTTACATTTAAATTTAAAATATATCAATCTATCTAAACTTTCAAAAGGATGTGTGAACATTTCTACCTTATGATGCATAGATGGTTGTGTCTCTTATTTGTCGAGACAGTAGATTAATTTGTCTAGGCTATTGGCCTAATTAACTGTAGACCACTTAACTAGTGATGCATGGATGTAACTTAATTAAAAAAGTTAAATTCGACTTCTTCTTTTAATAAAAAAATATTAGTAAAATGATATGCACAAATTAAATTTCACATGAATTGTATTTCTTTTTCTTCAAGCAAATCAAGCATTTTACATATATATTTCAAGTCAAAGTGTTAAACTTATACTTTTATTTTCTCGAATAAATAAACAAAATCTCATAAAAAAATAAAAGATAACAAGTAGTTTGACTTGATTTAAAAGGATTAATCATAGAAATTGTAGTTGTCTTTTAAAAGAAATGCCTGTTGTTGTTCAAAGAAATAAAAGATATGCAAAAAATAATGAAAGATTGATTTTTGGTTGATTTTTAAGTGTTTTTCTGATTTAATTCAGTTAAAGTCATTTCGCTTCATTTTAAGTTGGCTAAATATCCAAATAAGCTTTTGAACTATATTAAAAAAGGTCAATTAAACCTATATCTTTTAATTACATTCAATTAAACTCCTAAACTTTTATTTTGAGTTAAATAAGCCTCTTCCAATAACTGTTTACTAACTTCCATTAGTCAATGGTACAGTTGTCAATTTAATACTACTTTATCTGCTATATGACATATTGACGTGTCATTGCCGTGTGGCAGATGACATAGCATTATATGTTGTTTAATAGGATTTGTTGTTTTTCTTTTTATCCAATCACGTGTTTTAAAATGATTGGTTTAAAGACTTAAAACAAAAAAAAATAAAAAAAACAACCTAATTGCTACTCAAACTATTCGATTCTTTCTTAAATTAACTTAAGGTTTAAAATAACTAAATCAAACTATTCAATTTTTCTTGAAAAAAGTGTTGTAAGAAGCACATGGGTAAATGTAGGGAAGCAAGTTATTTTGAACTTGTGAGCTAAGAGACTTCATATACACCATGTGGCAGTCTGTTGCTTTCGTTGGTGCAAATAAAATAAGAAAGACCAAGAAATTCTATAGAAACCTTGTACAAATCTTTGATGCACTCTTAATAGTGATAAGTAATATATTGCTATGACTATGCTTATGAATTCGCGAAACTTTAAGAAAAAAATTTATCTTTGTTTCCAACACTTTCTTTCAAGTTAAGTTGAGTTGTACTGTTAGAACTCTAGATATAAGTTGTGTTGTCTCCCTCTCTCCATTAAGCATGGCAACAGTAGTCATAATAAAGAACAATGACTGCAAAAGAGTGACTTTAACTAGTGCCATACTTAGCCATTTGAACTTTAAAAAAAGAGGACGCATGACAATCAATGGACTAATCAAAGGCTACTCTTAATGCTCACATCTGCCTTTATCTTCATCTTTTGAACTCTTATTTTTCTTTGAAGCAATGAAATATAAATCTTTTGGATGGTTTGTTTCTGATAATGAAGAGAAACCAGACGTGTGGATCCACACAAGATGTGCCAATCACCATTTTGAAGAATAATCTCAATAGAGTATATGTCGCTCCATTAGAAAGGCTAAATTAATTGTTTGATTTAGTTGTTTTGGACCTTAAATTAATTTAGAAAGGAATTGAATAGTTTGATTAGCAATTAGGTTGTTTTTTTAATTGTTTTGTTTTTAGATCTCTAAGCCAATCATTTTAAGACAAGTGACTAGATAAAAATAGAAAAAGCCAAGCCATGTGGTAATGATGTCATCAAAATGACACATCAACATGTGACATGGAATATGACATGGCATTAAGTATTATCACAATTAGTGAAAGGGGCTTATTTAAGTTAAAATAAAAGTTCAGGGGCTTAATTAAAGTTAATAAAATGATAGGGACTTAATTGATTTTTTTAATATTGTCACATCCCAATTTTGAAGAAATGATCAATGCAAGGGCCTATATGGGTATAGGCCATTAGACTTAAGCAAGCCTTTATCTTATCATACATAAATCCTTCATTGTAGACATATAAACATATCATTATACATTATGGTAAAAAGCATTGTCATAAAGTATGGTTAAATTTTTCATATACTCATCAAGATTCATATAGCATATACTTTTATAAATCTTTTTTATAGCATCATATGCACATTTCAATGCTTATAGTACACACAATTTGATGCTCACATCATTTATGGCCCCATCCCAATGGGAATTGTAAAACAAATCCCCTCTTTGTTGTGTACAACATAACATCTGATAACATGAGAAACATAACACAAGTATTCTCTATTATTTGTATAACCATGTCTCATCATAAGCATGAAATAAGCATAAAGACTCGACTCAACACCATTGCGGAGAGTACTAACATTGGAAGACTTGAAGGAAGGCATTATCACACTTACTAAACATAAGCTGAACTACAGCTCCACAAGGTCGCAAGTCATGAAAGCTATTGATCTAAAACAATATAAACTAATCTTTGAGTGTGAGTTATAAAACTCAATGAGCAAGCACGAGAAGGGGACAATCCAAAGGGGAAAAGCTTTTGCGATAATTCATAATCATGAAATAGCATGAACTTGGGAATAATTCATCAATCTTTCTTACATCCTAAAAATAAATGTTGTTTTCAAACTCAATTCAACTCTTTTAGTTGAAAACAAAGTATGAGGGAGTGTGTATCAAAAGAGAAGTAAAAAGCCATTTAAAAAAATGAAATAGGTTATTTTTCACCTTAGGTATCGATACCTTCTTATGAGGTATTGATACTTTCATTCCAAAATGTTCTCTGAACTAAAAGTATCGATACTTCTTGGGAAAGTATCTACTTGACAATAGGTATCAATGCTTTTCACACATAATGCTTCTTGAGGCATTTTAGTTGCTATGTAATGATACTTGTTTTTCAAGGATTGATAATTCATAAAATTTAGATTTTGGGCAATTTCCAACACTTATCAATGCTAAATCCTTTCCTATTTCTAAAGGCATCCTTATAGCTTAAGTTTTGACTAAAATGCAGTGAAATAGCATTTTTATCACTTAACTAATCATCAATTTCTAATTTGTAACTTAGGATTCAATCATACACCAATCTAGCTTATCTAATCATAGAGGAATCATCACAACGCATAAACCATACAGACAATGGTACAATCTCAATTGTCTAAGATAACCTCGGATCATGGTAGATTCCCCACTATCTAGAAAAATCTTTAATAATGGTATAGTCCCTACTATCTAAGACATGCATGGATAATGGTATGGTCCCTATTATCTAGGACATACTCAGACAATGTTATAGCCTCTTTTATCTAGGACGTAAGTCAAGTCGTACCACACCCCATGACAATGCTATATGTTTGTGTGGTTTTCGCCTATCAATAGCATACCATAATTCAATATCATCATATACGTGTTTCATAGTCTATTCATTTCAACTTAAGCTCAACATTCACATAATCATATTCTTCACATAGTCACAAAGGTGGGTATTCATTCGTCCATACCTACATTAACATAAAGGCGGATACTTATTCATCCACACTCACATTATCAAAAAGGTGAGTATTCAAGCATTTGTATTTGCACTATCATAAGGTCGTGCAACACGTCCACATCGACCATACTATTTAAGATTCATTTGAAGGAAAACATTCTTATTCAAAACTATTACATAATATTCATATTTACATAGCATATATACTTTTGAAAACTTTTTTGAAAACATTGAAAACAATTGTTAACCTTTTCATATTTGTAAGGTTCAACATATAATTCATGCAAGGTTCAAACTTGATAAACATGCTTAATTTACACATATCAAAATACTTAAAATATTGTGCCTACCCACCTCGATTGCTTTGTTAGCTAAGATGTGACCAAACATCGAGTTTTCACTCCAACTAAATCCTTAGAGCTTCAACAAAACCTATAACAACAACCATACAATCGTAAACACAATTTTAATTATAAATCTCAGATTTTAAGGCTAAGATATTACTAATTATAACTAAATCTTGCCTAATCTAGCTTTTTAACTAATTAATCTACTGTTGAAACATAGAATAACAACTCAACCACTTAAATCTACCTTTCTTTTACTTTAGTGAGCATGTAGGCAGAGAAAACCAAGATGGACACTAAACCTTTAGAAAGAGAAACTTGAATTTGTTGAAAGAGTTAATCAGAGGTTGAAAACTAAAGTTCAAAAAATTTGAAGGCTAAAACTCTTGCCTATGTATTTCCAAAAAATCAAAACCAAGCTTGAATATTTCAAAAATAGTGTTTTTTGGTGAGAGTTAGTAAGAGAGAGACTAAGATTTATTGAAAATGGCAAAGGAAGGTGAAATACGAGTTAAGGGTTTTAGAAAAGCCTTAAAAAGGTAATTTTGGGAGTGAAAATATTATTTTGCTCTTTTTATTTTTATGTAAACAGCGACAAGTGTCTATGCTTAGAATATAAGTATCGATGCTTAGAATAAAAGTATCGATATTTTTATTTTTGAGTTTTAAGTATAGATACCTGGAGTGGAAGTATTGTTCTTCAGAATTCTTTTCAAAAGCTTTTCAGATAGCAAATATCAATATCTTGTTCATAATTATCGATACTTCTACTTTAGAATGTAAAAATTCTCTTGAAAACATGTTCATTTTGACTCTGCTCTCCATACTACTAATCGAATCACTTAATAACTCAAAACATAATATTTTTCAGAGGTAATAGCTCAAGATATAGGTTCAAAACAAGAATTTTACAAGCTCTTCTAAGGTTTTACCATTTATCCTTTAGTAGAAAGTTAGGGTTTCATATTTCAATGGCTTATTTGGGTATTTAGCCTATTGATTTCAAGTTATACATTAATGTATGAAATATAGTGAGTTAAATTGAATTAATTGTTTTGTTAAGGTATAATATTTAAAAAAACTCCTAAATTATTTATAAAAATTTAATAAACTCTTATTCTTCTATTACATTCAATCAAGTCTTTATATTTTTACGTTGAGTCAAATAGGCCTTTATGATTAATGATGAACTAATTGTCCTTAATTGAAACGCTATTTGTTAGTTTATACTAATGTGACGCTCACATGGAGGGTAAAAATGTCAAGTGGTTATATTATCATATTACATTAGTATACCACATTATCATTTTCTATTATAACATGTTAACATGTTACATTAATACCACATGATATAAAATGATAAATAGTATATTTTGACTAAAGATAGTTATCAACCATTAATTATAAGAGTCTATTTAAGTCGAAATAAAGTATAAATAATTAAACATAATAAAAGAATAATGACTTATTTAAATATTTTTAAATTGTATAGGAATTTTTTAAAGTATTATGCACTTTATTAACTTAAAATTCTTTTGTATGAAATAGAAAATAACTATTTTTCTTTTTAAAGTCTATATAGATAGATCCAAAAATTTTTTGCAAATCGCAAAATTAAATGTAGTGTGAACAGTACAAATTTTCTAAAGAAAAGAAGTAATTCAACTATATTGAATGGTAGGAATTGTGTCTACTAGTTCAAATTTTAAAGAAATAAAATTTAATTTGGTTTAGATTTCTTTATTTAATAATAAATACATTGGTTTGCTTCAAAATCTTATCGAAAACCAATTGAATAAACAAATGGCACATCATTTTTTTTTTGTCGTACTCATAAATTATTCTGTTATTTATCATAAGATGGCCACTTTACTTGGTCTACAACAAACCTTTACTGAATCATATGGTTGGCTAATTGACCTTTCCTTAATTAACCCAAAAGATATACCCATCCCTAAGCCCATGATGATTCATCTTCTGCTCCTAATTCATCAGAAAACCAAGTTTTAGGATGAAAGATGATGGATCAGAACTTTTATTTGAGTACATTTCAGGCACATCAAGTCCTTGGACATGGCATGGCTCAGGTCTGAGACAAACAAATAAATAAAAGGAGAAGAAAACGGTTCGAATCATCCCCCAAAGGAAGAGACCAGAAGTAACAGAGAAAGCAAGTAGTAGATCACAAAAATATTTGATACAGCTATTATATCATATTTGGCAATTGTGCTTTCAAAGATATTGTGTCGGGTCAAAAAATACAGTAACATGAGATGAAAATTAACCACCACATGACATTCCTATGTAACTCCATTTTAAGTTTCCATAACTCGTTCAGAACCCCTAAAGGGGAAGGGACTTTCAATCAATGGCAATGATGAGAAAACCAACTGATACATACATAAGAAAAACAGGGTACAGTGCAAGTGCTTTTCTCCTGGGATTTACAGCTGAACTCATGAAAGGGTAGGCAGCCCATGAGCTCCAAGCCAGTGTCACACAGACCACAATCACTTTGACTATGACATTGTCCTTCAACATACAGATTAGGGCTCCAATATCCAGAGGGAATAAACAATAACCTAGAAGACTCAGACTCTGGAAAAAAATGATGTGCCCACCCTGAAACAATGTAGGAGGAAAAACCTCAGCAGAAGTCACACACTTACCATCTATGCAAGCTTTTCTATACCAAAATTTCAAAAATAATGGTATCTAAGTATAAATAAAATGGGCATTCCTCCAAACCAGATATAACATTAACTAAATTTCAAAAGCATGCACACATAGTCAAAACTTTACACTGTAAAGGAGAGAGGCCATTACCAGTAGTAGTACATTCAACGTCAAGATTACAGCACCAGCTGCAAGCAGTGCAAATGCAACAGCAAATACCTCGGACTGGAATATTTTAAGAGGAGAAAAAGTTAGCATTGACTAACCGAAAACTATGATACATTCTACAATAAACAGAAAATCGGATGTATATAGCAGGGAAAAAGGATGAAAGGTCTAGATACAAACACAAGAAATGCCTTTCATATAAAAAAAATATGCGTAACATGAAAGAATTCACAAATATGGCACAAGAAGAGATCACAAATAATTGGCAAAAAAAAAAAGAGAGATGATATCTCTTCAAAATGTAAAGCAACATTATCATGCATCAAAAAATCTTGAAGGAATTTCATAGAAATAGGCAACCCAGCAACTCAGGCTATCTTCAAATTGTCCTAGATCGACCTCAATACTCATCAGTAGATGTGAATGGATCATCTCCATCTCTAAACAGAAAAGGCCAAATACACAAGCAATAGAAAATATAGCTATGCAGACAGATGAGCAAGTAAAGATGAGGCCACCTAAATTAAGTGAGAACCTCATTTAAGGTAAAGAGTTTGTCCTAATCATCTAGCTTCTAAGTAATGACTGATGAGTACTAGATCTTATGTAGATTCTATGATTTTGAAGGACAGGTATGATCAACAGAGAATGGCTGGCATTCCAATACTAATAAGCTTATCAAAAGTGCCAAAACTGTGCATTACAAAAGATAATATGATAGCTGAGATTAACAATAAACATACTACTGGAAAGAAGCATAGATTATAGATTTCGCCAAAAACCCCAAGAAGTGCAACCTCAGTTGAAGGCCAGTTGAAGGCCAGAGTTACCATAAAATAAATCTCCAAACCACAGCCCACTGGAGTCACACAATGTCTTAACACATATGTTACTTAAGACACTAGCAAAATTATCAAATACAACAGCAATTACAAACTAAGCCTTTTCTCTTGATGTGAGGCCAGCTGCATAGATATTATTGGGTCATTGTGCTCTATTTTAAACTATTAAATGATGGAGACCAATTTGGAATAGAAAATATCCAAGTACATGAAAGGGGAAAAAGAAATTACGGACAAGGTCTATCTATTTACTGGAGAATCCTTGCTCATACCAATATAATGTGGCAGGGGTCGTTGGTACCTAAACAACGTGATGGTTAAGTGCTAAATAGAAAAGATAAGCAGCAAACGAAATCTTCCATCAATAACAGCAGCTTCAGCCCATCCATTAAAGGGATAAAGTTATTTACAACCCTTATCCCAATCAAATCCTCATCTATGCAACAAGCTCCTTTTTACAAGATTAACTGATTACCACAACCAACCGCTAATTATAGTAATCTAAAATGAATACTTACAATTCAAATCAATAATGCAAAGTACCTTTTAAATTTAGTTGCGAGGTATCATTCACCGAAAAAAAAAAAGATACAATCACAAAGGTGGTTGTTTTGTTTATTACTTCTAGCACTTGCTTTCTGCTTCCAAAAGCAAAAGCCAACAAGTGCATTTTCATGAAAAAGGAAATTATAATTTTAAAATAATTGAGAAGAAATGCATAATTTTGCTTTTAGCTAGAACAATTATGTTAGAACCCAGTGTAGCATTTTACTGATTTGTTCATTTTTTTTTATCAATTATGAACTTGTTTCCTCCCATTTTCTTGTAAATTCCTAACGACCTTTTAAGAAGTAATGAGCAAATAGCAAAAAGCAAGTAACAAGACAGCATAGTGGAACGTTTCAAAATTAAACTCCTTATTCTAAAACCTACCATGATTTATTATTATCTTTGGCAAGATCTACAACAAGTTTTACCGCATTTTAACAGCTAAGAGTCAAAATTCCATAAGAAATTAATTATACGCATATCAAATGAATTTATCAAACCAAAGAAGAGAAAAGATAAAAATACAAAAAAAAGGGGATAAATCGAAATGCAGCGTGACAACAAACCTTCTTAACGGAGGCGGACCAAGAAAGCGTGAGCCCCAAGAAGACAATGAAGAAGAAAGGACCCCAGAGATCCCAATCTCTCAACGCCTTCCCTGGATCTTCTCTGTACGGATTCGGAAACACCACGAGCTTCAAGTTACTCACGATCCTCGACAGATCTCTTTTCACCGTGTCCCAAACAGGCTCCGTTAGCGTGTTGGGCGGGGGCCCAAACCCGGTCGCTACGATGCTGCTAGAGTTACCAACAGGTGGAGGAGGGGGAGGGGCGGCAGGGACAGACGGCACTTTCTGATTGGAGGAAGATGAGGATGAGACTGGAGCCGGAGGAGGGATGTTGGATTGGATGAAGGGGGAAGAGGATACGGGTATGGAGGCCCGTGGTGGGCTTGGAGGACGGGCCGGGAGGACTGTGGCGGGGCCGGATTGGACGCTGGCGTTGATTAGATTCTCGATCTCGTCGATGTCCGATTGGGACGACGCGTGAAGAGGTATCGTGTCGCTATGCGAATTTGACATTTTTATTTTTCTCGAAACAAAGGCAAAAGAGATCTGAGTCCGAGGCAAGGAAGAAATGAACGAGAAGCTATTGTGCGTGTGTGCTCGAATCGTTGGTTGGGATTTCGATTTTGATTTTCACTTGCCTCTCTCTCTTGGGAAGTTATTGTTTGTTGCCTTTGTGTAGTTGGTACTGTGAACCGATGTCGTTTAGGGGTTGACGCGACCGTGAAACAAGATTGAAGAAACGTGGAAGGAGTGGGACTAGATAGCAATACGGTTGGAGTATTAGCAGAGCTGTCAATATGGGCTGGCTCCGTCCAGCCCGGCCCAAGCTTTTGTAGACAGAGAAAATATGAATTAGATCAAGTCAGTTCATTTTTTATATGAGTCATCAAAATTTTAATTCAGTCCATCCTTTGTTAACTTATGAATTGAGTTCGGGTAGTTTATTTTTATTTTTTTAAAAAAATTATTTTTATAATTTTATTTGATAAATTTTTTATTAATAGAATTATTTTATCATTTAATTTATAAATTGAATAATAAAAACATATTATCAATAAACAAATTATACCAAATATAAAAAAATAAATAAATTACAT
>NW_018397270.1:1395978-1396687 GCF_002168275.2 Theobroma umbraticum
AAATCTTTAACACAAACTACTATCCCATAAATATAAGTCTATAACTAAATAATAAAAATTTCAATTATATCTTCTTCAATCCTCATTCTCAAGTAAAACATTTAAATCTTATTTAAAACGTAATGATTTCTTAAGGTTTGAATCATTATTAATTTATCATCTAATATTTATTACCATTTAAAGAAAAAGAGATAATAAGTTATAGTACCCGTTTGGCCTGGCTTATATTTAGTTTATCTACTGCTTAAAAGCAGAAGCTGGGCCAAACAGAATTTCGTAAAAAATTCTTAAAAAAATAACTTTTCTTTAAAGAATAAAATCTAAAAAAACAAGAGCTTAAAAAAAAGCTCCAATTAGGAGCTTTTTCTTCTCTCTTTTTTTAAAAACACGCCAGCTTATTAGGAGAGTTATTTTTTCTCAAAAAAATCCTCTCTCTCAAAAAAATACTCTTCCCTTTCTCCCTATCAATCTCCCTCTCCCCTCTCATTTTCTGCAAATTAAGGGTTTTTTTATTCTTACAAAAATTAAAAAGAAAAAAAAACTAAAAAATCGAAACTACAAGTATTATTTCTTCTTTTTTTAGTTTTGCTTTTCTTTTTATTTTTTATCATTCTTTTATTTTTTTTGAGTTTTGAAAACTCTGTTTATTATTTGATATTTCTCAATTTATTGTTTGATATGTCAATTATGTGATATTTATTTGTTCTTA
>NW_018397270.1:1396799-1396907 GCF_002168275.2 Theobroma umbraticum
CTTTTTCTTTTGTGTTTTTGACAAATCAGTTGTTTTCTCAAACATAATTAAAGTCTAAACCACTTTAAGAGATCATATTATTAATTAAAATATTATCTTTTTATCAAA
>NW_018397270.1:1396917-1406507 GCF_002168275.2 Theobroma umbraticum
CTTAACCTAATTTTGATAAAGATACTAAAATAAATAATAGAAATCCACATTTTGATTTTACAAGAAAATTTAACAATTATAAAACTTTGTAACTATATAATTTAGACTTAAAATTTCAATTAAAATATGAAATAAATGACAATATCTATTATTTTCAACTAATTGTGTATAGAATAAATTTTCTTCTTAAACTATTTAATTCTTGCAGAAGAAATATCTTTTTTTGAAAGGTAAGAAATGTATATTTGTAAGCCAAAATATTCACGCATGCTCCAAAAAGTCTTTATGTTATATAAAAATACTTTTACATTTTCAAAAATTTATTTTAAATAGATAAAAAATAAAGTTAATTTTTTCTATTTTGAGTAAAGAAATTCATGATTAGTAAAAAATTATTTATTAAATACCTTTTATGGTAATTTTAACCTAAATTAGAGTTTATATAAATTATTTTGTCAAACAGCTTATCTATGAAAAAGAGCTTATAAAAAATAACTTTACCAAACATCTTTAACTTAATTTTAAAAGCTATTATTTTTTATAAGAGCTTTATAATAGCTTTTAAGCTAAAAAAAAAGTCAGGCCAAACATGCTCTTAATCTAAATTAAAATTTTTAATTTGACAAGTAAAGATTAAAGATATTGAAATATATAAAATAAGTAATACCATTGGTAACTAAATTATTAATTTTACATAGTTAAATATATAAAATTATTAAATTAATTAAAATTTTTTTTTCTGGCCCATAGGGCTGGCTCGCCCTAGCCCACCTCTGCCCACTGATTTGGTGGGCTAGCCCATTTAGGCCCGATTCTAATATGGGCCTAAGTTTTTAGCCCAACCAGTCCCATATTTAATAAAAAATGGGCCGGCTCGATGGGCCAGACCCATTTTGACAGGTCTAAGTATTAGCATGCGGACGTCCAGATTTCGGACAATTATTTGAAGGAAATGCGATGATAGACCTTTAACTTTGTAAATTTATGTAGTTAAGTCCTTAAAACTTTTATTTTTAGCACTAAACAGTAGTTTCCAATGTTACTTTGCTAAAAGCTTAAATAAGCATTTTACTTGCTCCAATTAAAGGTTGAGGGACGTTTGGAGAGAAGAAATATCATTTATCATTGAAAAAGAAAATAAAAAAGCTAAAGAAAGTTAAAACAAACAAAAATAAAAAGAAAAAAATTGAGACAGGAACCTTTCCGTCTGTGCTTTAAAATTGTATTTGTTTCAAAATTTCCCCTACCAATACACACACTAAATTATATCCTCACAGTTAATGTAATATGGACACTAATTAAATACAAATACAAAAAATAGTGACATTCAAAATTCATAAAAGGCTATGATCTTAAATATATTACTAAGTGCATTTAAGAAAAATAGTGACATTGACAATTCATTAATTCAAAGGAACAGTATTCACCCTTTAGACCTTAAATCTTTAATTTAGAAGTTTATATCATACAATATAAACTTAGGGTTTATAACACAAACCTATGCTATTAAGTTCATATACAATATTGGAGCCTTAATTTATTATATCATTTTATGGACAGTCTTGTCTCTTTATCAATGCTAAAGTAACTTAGTCTAATTTTTACAAAAGGTAAAATAAATTAGATAATGTAAGTTCACACTTTAATTAATCAAAAAAATTTAATAATTTATCACTTGGACTACATTATTTAAATTCAAAATTTAAAAATGAATTTTCTTAAAAACTACTCACATGTTTAAATAACTATAAACTTTATGAGCACAAAATAAAATAGATCGGCCTTGAGATTACTCCAAAATTCCTTCTATCCAATAAAATTTACGATATAGGAGAATAGTAGTAACTCTAATTACATATACCACTCAATTCTATCAACTTAAAGTCAATGTGGTAGTGTAGCAATGAACACCAACACTTTCATGATGATCTATTTCATGTGTTATATTCATTTGTCAACTACTTTATTCTTTACTTTATGCCACCTAAACTTGCAAGAGAAATACTTTATGGTTTACTCAGTAAGCTTGTATGTCTGTCTTACATATCTTGAGATATACTTGATGTGTCAAAGACATACCTTTAAGGCTATCAATTTTTGTTATCACTTCATGACTTAAGTCTTCACATATGCAAAATGTATATGTACATAATCACTTCATAACTGAATATCATCCAATAATCATTATTAATAATAAATCTAAATATATAATCAACAACGTGCTCAAACAAATTATGCACAAAGAATAAAAATAAAACAATATCAAATCCTCCCATTAACTAAGTACATCAAAAGACTTCATAATACCCATGTTATAAACATGTTTCTTGAAAATGACAAGTACAATCCCTTGGTCAGAGGAGCAACTATCATGTTTTTAGTCCTCAAACATTTTACTAAAATGTTAGCTTTTTTTTACAAGTTCTTTAATCATCAAATATTTTTGTTAGCTCAATTATGTTGAATAATCTAAGATGGGTGAATTGGTTTTCCAAAAATTCTTTAATAGTGTAAACTTCAGAACAAAATATACCAAATATGAAGATAATAACAATATAATAAATATCCCATTGAAAAATAATGCAATAATAATAAAGATTAATAGGTAAAGAGATTTGTAAACTCAATTTATAGAGGTTTAACCCTTTCTTTTAGTACCTATGTCTTCTTCCTTAACTTGTTGAGGAATACAATCCATTAATCAATGAAACGAATACAAATACCTTTTAAAGGCTAAGGTATAGCATCTTTATCTTTTAAGGTTTGGATAGAATCTTTAACACTTTTTTTTGAAGGCTAAAATAGAACCTTTCTATCTTTTAAAGTGTAAGATAAAACCTTGAACACCATATTTTCAAGGTTAAAGAAGAGCCTCTAACACTACCTAATTTTCAAGACTAAGATAAAACCTCTCATACTTTAAAAAATTGAGTGTTTAACAAACTGAACAAGCAAGATAAACTCCGAATAGATGTTGCTTAGTGAGTGTAAGATAATATCAAAATGTTGCAATAGAATATGAATTGAAGGCTCAAATTCTTTGAAAGCTTGGAAGAATGTGAAGAAAGAACTTAACCAACAATAAAAAAAATTCATAATAGACAATAATTTTATATAACATGTAAATCAAAAGGAACAAGAAAGAAAGATTTATGATAGTCTTTTAGGAAAATTGTGCTTTACTCCAAATTCATCAATTATTGACTCTGTATTAAAAAGGATACCAATGTCTTTTTTAATATAAACACCTAAATTATTGACAAGGAACTCATTATCCATTTTATTCTGGAGTCTAGTTCTCACAATTTTCATTGCTGAAAAAGTTTTCTCTTTAGTTGTTGTAGAAACTGAAAGAGTTAAAACAAGACGAATTAATCTATCAATCAATTGATAATTTTTTGACTTTTTTGTTTTTACTAATTTCTGGCACAACTCAGAAAGCATTTTAATATATTCAAAACCTTAGGGATGAGGTATATCAAGCTCATAATGTCTCAATTGTGTGGTCATTTAATTACTTTTATTCGTATTAAATATTAAATAAAAATTATTTTCAAGTGGCCATTAAAAAAATATATAATAAATAAAAATTTTTAAAAATTTTGGGGTACCCCATAAGTATTCCACCTTCCACCCCTAATTAAAAAAATATAATAAATAAAAATTTTTAAAAATTTTGAGTGGTCCATGTGTCACGTGCTTAGAACTTTAACTAAGATTCGTGTAGCACTTAGGTCTTGTGTATGAAAGACTAACCAAGCTTAACTTGAATATTGTGAAATAATGCAAAAATGTGAAAAACTTTTGAAGAAAAGGATTTAGGAAAAATAATAATTTTATTATTTTCGAAAGAATAACAAATACCTAATATCCTAAGCAAATAGCTTGAATTGCTTGAATGCTTGAATGAAAAATAACTAAGTCTAAGGTAGCTATTTATAGTAGTTGACTTAATCTTAAAACAAATCTACTTTTGGTTGTCTAGTACAATTATAGTAGATAATAAGAAATTTAAATAAAATAGGTATTTTATTCTCAATTAGAATACAACTAGTCTACAGTCCTAATGTAAGTAAATTAAATAAATAATAATCCTATAGGTAATAGAATTCCTTAGCCAATTAAGCCTTGGGGCTTAATCATAGAGTTCCAACCCAAAAATATCTATCCAATTCATTTAGTCTTCGAACAAGATGATGTGCAGCTCCTTGGTGCAACTTGTGTTGCGTAACTTATGTGTAGGTGCCCTAAACATGAAACTTGTGTGGGGGTTTTCTTAGGGATGACACTTATTTGTGTGGTGCCTAAATATTCAGCCCTAGGGCATGCAACATTTATGCACCCTGATGCACATGGTTCGCTTACATACGATAAGGGTGCTCGCTGCTTTCATGTGCGAGGCCCTTGCATGCCAGGCCTATTAGCTTCCAATCTTCCAATCTGCACAAAGGGAACCCTTGTCGACGTGCTAGCTCAGTGATTGGTCGGGTTGGACTCACGTGCTGTGTCATTCTCCTCTACTTGACTTCAACAACGCCCCTGTTGTCGAGTGGAATGCCTTAATTGAGTCTTAGAACTGCCTTAAGCCTTCTATTAGCTTTCAACTAGCTTCTTTTTTTGGCACTCCCTTCTACCTTACTAAGTATTGGTGTTGTGGCATGTAGTTTTGGCATCGCAACACCTTAACAATGAGAATAGTGTCACTTCCTTCTTGTATGTTGAACGTATACCTATTGGTGCTCTATGACTATCCTTAAGAACATACTAATGTGAAAGATTAGATAGATTTCAATTTAAGTGGCATATCAAGTTTGTATGCCTCTAGACCAATTTGTTTGGTCACTCGATAAGGCCCTTCATAACGTCTCAACAGTCCCTTTTACTTAGAAACTAATCTCACTTTGAGATTGGTCAGCCTATTTTTTCATGTGTTTGGTGGCCTTGAGTAAGCATGTACAAGCAACAGCAAACCGTTCTTGCCATTCTTGCATATGTTTGTAGGCTGCGGGTGATTCTCTAATGTACCCTACAATTATGCGGCTTAATGTAAAAGGTTGTTGTCCCATTTCTAGTTTGAACGAATTTTTCCTTATTGCCTCATTACAATGTAGGTTGTGAGAAAATTGAGCGATGTCTAACCAGTTTGGCCAATCAGTTCGGGTGCCTTATTCAAAGTGTTGCAAGTAAGTCTCTAGCATCGCATTGACCCTCTCGTGTTAGAATAAGCCTTGCAGCTAATTGAGATTGGTTAAGGCTTGGTTTCAATCATGTAACAATGTCATTCATATTTAATGATTCAAAGTTTTCCTTCATTAATAAGACATCAATTATAATGGGTTATAAGTCTAATTGGATGAAGTCCATGAGATTGATATGTCTTGCAATGGAATTGTAATGGGTTGTAATTATGAGATCCCTACGCATCAAAGCATAGTCTCTAAATAGTTCCTGATCATTGTATTATTGTGACGGGGCATTAATAATGCTCAAAGATCAGCACATGTTATGTTTTTTACTTGTGAAGTAAGCAACTGATCTCATAGGTTGAAGTATAGAGATACTTGAAACTAGAATGTGGGTGTTTTCTTAGGAGAGCAAGTTCATTGAACATGACTTGACATAAGAAGTGCATTTAGTATCTCACTCTAGTGTCTATGCAATACTTCTAATGTGACAGTCATGTAAATATTCTTTAGACTTGAGACACCAAATTGTCTTATATGTGAAATGCCATGCTTTGATTTCATCCTTACGGGTACTTAACCAAAGATGCTAAATTATGATGTTTTTAGGTATAACATAAAGCATGTGAAGGCAAATGAGTAGTCAAGATAGGAATTATTACTCTAAGTGAATAAGGGGATATAACCTAACAGTTCTTAGTTAATGTTAGCTTATTGAAGTCCTTGACCAAGGTGACTTAGAGATTATGAGAAAGAGTTTCATAAGTCTCTATTGAGCTCATAATCTAAACTTAAGAATGATATGGATATACTTTTATCATCTCTGGAATATATGATGAGGGAATAAATTACATTAAGAGATTGATCACTAAAAGGTCGAGTTAAATTATCTTGACTTTTCTAATATTTAGGTGGCAATGGTGCATTGCTAGACGTCAATTTTGGTCTATGGAATTAACTTAATTAAGATTACAATTTAATTCCATTACCAACATGTTGGAAGCCTAATAAGTCGCACACAAAAGGTGATTATTGAGATTAAATTGGGAAGGATGATTAAGTTAGACATAATCAATTAAAGACTTATAAGCTTTTAGACTTAATCGATTAAGAAAATATATGTGTTTAGTGTTATTGATTAATGTAATCATTATTTGATCAATGAGTTATAAGTTTTTAAGGACTTAATTAAAATTGTTTAATTAAGTTATTGGATTAATTTGTAATTACATAAATGTTATGTAATTAACCTAATTAGGGATGAAATTAATCCAAGTATATAAACCTTGCCATAAGCCTAATTCCATGAGAAAAAAAGGAAAAGAAAAACCAACGACTTAGTGTGTGCCGCCCTTGGTGAGTACAAAGGAGAAAATAAGTTTTCTTCTTGACTATTTGACCTAAAGTTTTTTCTTTCTTTAGAGAAATGTGTTATGAACACTACTTTGATAGCATATTATAAGGCTTAACAATCCCACCCTTATGTAAGGTTTCTTATAATCATTGTGTGTAGTTTCATTAGAGGTTGTACAAGAACCTTTTGGGCAGCTTTGGTTTGCTACAATCGAGCTAGGTGTGAGGCCAATGAGAAAGGCTATTCGAGGCCTCAGATAAGGAATTTAGCTTTCTTTATCAATAAAGGAAATGATCGATGATAGCATGTTTGTTGTATGAATACTTGATGACAATCAAGAGACTTTTGAAGATGACCTTAGGTGGGTACGGTTAAGTATTGTATGCTTTATTTGTTTCCACTAGATAATTTTATTTTCTATTGCATTGGGATGCATGGTTGGCCTATCTTAACAGTGGTATCAGAGCCACCTTCAAGGCTTTTAATTGTCTTAGCATCTTTATATGTTGATGATTAATTTTTGTAAATTTTTCTCTTTGATTCAACATCATTTTTTGAAAAACAGATTTTAGAATGTGTTTTTAATTTTTCTAATTTTATTAAAATTCTGAGACATTTTTTTTCATGATTTAGATCATGCTTAGATAATTTTAAATGATGTTTAAGGTTTTAAAATGTTATGATTAATTGCCATTTCAGATAAATCTTTTGAATGGAGCAAAACACTAATCAATATTTGTGTTGTTGAATGACAACACGTGTTTCAATTTGATCCTTTCACTTTGGTTTCAAAAACTATTCAACACATTTTGAAAGTTCTTTATCCTGAATTGGTCAATCAAGAGGTTTTGTAATCATCCTTGAATGCAAATGTAGATTGCATAAGATGCAATTTCAATCTCATTCAAAAAGGATGCATGGTGATGGATGTTTAGGTGGCATGCTGTTACTGGACTTCTTGCTCAATATTTTGCTTAATTTTCAACAACCAAATTTTGTGGAATCGTCCCACATTAGTTGATGAATAAGCAGACAGCAAGATCATGAAATGTTCATGATCAAATTGGCTGATTTTAAGCAAGAAAATTGGAGTGAATTAAAATTTATCCCGAGCATAGTTTTTGACATGATTTTCAATTTTAATTTACAAGAAAGTCTTAAAAATTAATTCTAAAAAATTCCAAAATAAAATTCTTATTTGAATTGTTTATTGAAGGATTATTTCTAGAAAATATCATGGTCAAATATGTTGATTTCAAGCAAGAAAATTTGTGCAAATATAAATCTGTTCAACTCATTGTTATGGCGTGAATTTCTATTTTAATTGACAAGAACTCTTGAAGATTTATTCTGAAAAATTCCAAAAAAATTATCTTTATTAAAACATTCAATGAGGATTATTTGTAGAAATTTTCATGGCCAAATAAGCTGATTTATGCTGTTAATTGTTGCAAGATTGAAAACAAATTAATGAAAAATTGTGGCTTGGAAATCTGTTTTGAATGGCTAGATAATCTTGCAAAATTAATTCAAAAAATTCAGAATGTTATCCTTATTTGAAAGGTTCAATTAAAGGATAAAATTTTAAACTTGAATTAATTTTTGAGTGGCTAGACATTTATCTAAATTAAAGGAATATTTTTCACATGTGAAATGGCACTCATAACAAAGGTGGTGCATGGTGCTACCACACATGGATGTTGCGCCTCCCATTGTCATGGATACAACTTTTTTATGGAAAGAGATTGTTTGTTGGAGAAATTGTGCACTCATTGATTAGGAAGAATTCTTTCCTTAGTTGATCATTGACTACTAAATGTTAGGGATACATGCCTAAAATCAAGGAGTTTGGATGTAGGATGGAATCAATTAATTTTGAATTAATTGATATCAAATCTCCTAATTAAAATCTCATTCAATAAAATTAGATAACTCTTAAATAAATAGGATTGTTTGAGCAACTAAAATCTAATAATGATTAGATTATTTTGGTTACATTTGATGGATAATCTTTGGAAGATATCCATGTAATCCGATTACACAAATTTAATTAAAAAGGCTAAAGATATCCATGTAATCTTACCAAATTGTCTAAAGATTCTAATATGGATTAGAAGTGTTAAATGGTAAGATAATTATTACAAGATAATTAAATGGATAAGGCTAAATCATAAAGTGTTTAGGACACCTAATCTATTTAAGACAACATTCTAAGTTTGATTGGGACCACATATGCAAGTCTCCTAATAGGTTGGGACATAGTTGACATATTTTAAAAAATGTTGAAGTGTCTTAAATAATTGTGAAACTTTCCTATAATGTTTAGGATGGATATCTAAATTAGTAAAGTTTCTTAAATGGTTTAAGATTTTAATTAAAATAAGTTTAATTATAACGAACTACTAATCTAGATAGATTTTCAAATCGGATTTGAATTGACTAAACTTATTAATAGGATTAATCACTTTAGTAAATGATTTGATTGAGGTGCTTTGCAAATTATGTTTTCGCAAGAATGTGCCGAATTATTGGAATCATGGTCTTCAAATGTTGGATGACATTTTTCAAAAGAAATGCAAAGTCATCATCATATGAAATATGTTTGTATTTACTTATATGTTCATAATTAGATTATGGATGTATGAGGATGGTTATCGACTATAGGTTTACTGTGATTGTGGATGAATGGTTGAATGGCTTTTTGTGGTAATTTTTCAAATAGGGTCTACGAACCCTACCTTATCTCTTACATTTTGGGTTTGTAAAATTTTCTTCTCATCTAACTCCCTTTAAATGTAACTAGAGGTTTCTACATTCAATTATAATTAGGAATAAGATTATATTAGGAAAGAAATTTTGTAAATTTGAAGATGAAGGTCCAAGGCACCATGTAGAGCTAAAGGTGGATGCAAGCTAAGGCTTGAAGTGCATAATATATGCTACCCTTAGGATTTGACCAACTAGTTTTCTTTGATAACTCAAGGAAACTAGAGTAGAAAAGTTCATAACCATCCTAGTAGAAAAGCATGTGATAGATTTAATTTTATGCAATA
>NW_018397270.1:1406517-1406878 GCF_002168275.2 Theobroma umbraticum
TATGCATGCTAATCAAATGAGACCTTAATAAAATGAAAATGATAAATCCCTTGTAAAATATTGAGTCATATGTCACGTATGATTAAATTATCTTCCACCACATAACAAGATAACCTGGCTGCTCTTTTAATCAAAAGCTTGTTAAGCGTACTTAAGGCCACACTTTTACACAAATTGTAACAACCGTTCCTCTATCGCTACCGGCGTTCGAGTCTCAAGGGAGAACCCGTCAAGCCTCGAACAAGCCTTACTTAAAGCGTTAGTCATTACCTCATATTCATATCATCAATTTAAGAAAATTTCCTTCAACCATAAAACTCTTTGTAATAAGAATTGAACAATAATCTTTATAAATTGAATA
>NW_018397270.1:1406897-1458673 GCF_002168275.2 Theobroma umbraticum
TGTAAAAATAATACATCATGACTTATAATCTCCAAATGTACATTTGTATTAACATAGTCATCTAATTTCATAACAATTTACACTATGACAACTCGACCTCTAACAGTGGAGCTACTCGGAATAAAGTGCTATGAAATGCCTTTACCTATCTGCGGTGGACTGAAATTGCCGATGAGTGCATGCTAGGTAGATCACTATCTGTAAAAGGGAAATAAGCGGGGTGAGTCTCACAGACTCAATGATCATCGACTTCGTGAGCAGGGTGTAGATGGAAAACAAGCATATGGCAAATAAGTTGAATAATAAAACCAAAATATTAAATCATAGTATTAAGAAACCAAATCATAAGTAAGATATTTGTGCCTTGTAAAAATATTCTGTAAAATCATAATGCAACATTTCACTTAGCAAGACAGTGCCAAAAACAAGTGTAGCAAACAAAGTCCATTCATTGAAAACATCACTTGCCATTAACTATAAACAACGGTATGAAAGCATGCACGCTTCCAAAATATGTGGCATGTAAAGAAACCAAAGTATACGGCCACATAAACCATTTCATGGTCATCAAGTAAGCATTGAAAGCTTTTACTCAAACAAAGGGAGCTGTAAAGAAATCTTAACTCTCCACCATCCAAAAGAGTATAAGTCGAAAACTCATAAGACTTTTGAGTAGGTAAGTATCATAATCACCCGTGGACCCACTTCCGTGCAATAACATCTATGAGCTCTGCTTCACCGGATCTCCACAGCCATGACAGTCTCGACGATGTTGGCCAACATCGAAGAATCAAGCGGTCGCAACCGCGAATATCACTTATGGCCTAGCCACATGTACAACCCATGGCCTTGCGACATATATCACAAACTATAGCCCCAGCCATGTCTAACAGCCTGTCGGTGACCCAAAAGTTCTTTAGCTAGAGCTCACTTGTGCACAAGGGTCACACTTAACCGAAGTGACCACTAGCCTACTCTCGACACTCTCAGTTTATCAAAACCATTTTCAAAACCAAATTGGGTTTTTTTCAAGGCTTTTCCTTTTAATCATTTGAAATCAAGGTTTGATAACCCCTTTGAAATTACTTTTCAAGTTCAATGGAATGGTGTATCACTTGTATAAAGATCGGAATAAAATCGAAGCTCAAAACTTGCATTTTAAATCATTTAACAAATGCATTTAGCTATGCATATCACAAAAAAATACAAGGCACAGATTTTGATGTAAACATCATGAAAGGCTTGTTTCTCGATTTCTAAAACTCTTTACATTTATGGTTTATCTATAGTTATATCCAAATCACTTTAAAAACACTTGCATCCGCAAACTTCCTCTAGTTTCTACCAGCTCATGCTTTTCATAATAGCAATATACAAATCATTGTAAATCTGTTTTAAAATTGCCTATCAAGGTTAACAGCTCATGCTATCCACAATGCACTTAAGAAAACCATCAACGTTTACTAACGTAAATCAATCAATTTATATAGTGCAGATATTTTAAAATAGTCACCTTTTACTCACCTCATAATGGTGAGATATTACTTCGCCATTAATCCAGTTATGCTTCCTCCTTTGGTTATTCACTATGACAATCCTTTTCCGTTTGCACACTTCCTAGCAACAAACCAAACTTAATGCACTTAGTTTTGGTCATCCTTATTTTCCTTTCTCAACCATATTTTCATCATCATTTTATAGCTCACATTATGCTAGGATATCTTTCTTTTCCACTTAATTCTTACACATTCATATACTTTTCGACATTCTTTTACTAATGGGATTATATCTCTTACTTGTGTAATTCTTTACAGTACGTATACCAGCTACTTAATTATAGTATTAAGTGCCTATTTTACCCTTCCTAAGCAATTTTTATTCAAATCCATCTTATATTCTCACAACATTAACTATATATGCATGGCAGCAACAACCATTCCCAATTACTCAATTTTTTTGCAAGTCACATGCATCGTCATTATCAATCCACTTTCATTGCTTTATTTCCTAATCCACCATTTACATTATTTTTCTCTATCACCCCAAATAACCTACCAAGCAAACTCAATACTTCTAAGTAGCTCATGCATGTTGGATTTCTTTCAACAACCATATTCACAGTTCAATATACCACACTAAACATGATATTAATTTCCATTCATCATATATCAACATTTTCAACATTTTTAAACTTTCCATAACAACACATATCCACCATTTTCAGTCATTGCATTTTTAACTCTCAACTAGCATAATTGTTTCCTAATTATACTCAAAGTGTCTTACCAACATTTCACATTGCATGCCTTACCTTGTGATGATTTAGACCTTGCATGCAACCTCAATGTTCTTCCAAAGTTCCACCCACCAAGCTGCTAACATTGACACATCATTTTCTCACAATACTCAATTAATCGAAAGTTTAAAAACATAGTATAAAGCTTACCACTTTCCTTTCACTTAGCATCCACCATGCATCCACGACTTTGAATGGCTTGCATGTCACCAAACTTCCTCCAATCAAGCTGATCTTTGCTGCCACAAGACATCTCCCTTAGTCATCAACCCATTTGTAAGGATTATTCAAGCTAAAAATTATTACCTTTCCTTGCTTGAATCACAAAACCGTGCTCTACACCTCCATGCACACTCCTTGGCTTCTCTCTTGAGTGTTGGAGATTTCTTGGTTGCCAGAATGGCACAAGGCTACAAAATTGGAGGAGGAAATCTCATGGTTTTCTTTTGATCTAGTACAACCCGAGCCTTTTTCTTCCTTTCTCTCTTTGTCTTCTTTTTATTTCTTCCTCTTGGGTGGGATCCTTTCTACTTCTTTTTCTCTCTTTTCCTCTTTAATAACCAGCCCCTCAAGTCTCTCTAAAATGCTTCTCACCTTTCTCTTTGACTCTTGGAACATAACATTATATATAGCCACCCATGAGGCCAATCACATTTCATGCATAAGTTTTGCCTTTGTTTTCATTTGGCCACTCTCATAAGCCAATCAAAATTCACGCATTCTCATTCCTTTCATTTTATTTGACCACCTTGTCAACCAAAGATGTTTCTTGCACCAATTTCCTCCCTTATCCATTGGTCCAATAACTATCCTCACCATACCTTCCCATTTAATCTTCCTTTATTATTTAACTCATCCACCACTTTATTCTTCCAATCATCTTTAATGCACCAACTTTATTTTATATTTTATTAAGTCATTCTTCAAAATATTCAAGACACTTATATCTATGTCTCCTTTTTCTCATTAGGCCACTTAATGCACCAATTCTTTTGCATGTAAACAAGTTTAAGCCCATCATAACTTTCACATGATGGGGGCCCTACATGTTCCCCACTAATTTACTCCTTTTTGCATGCCATCACTTACATGTAATAGTAAATTTTACATGCACATTTTATTGTCTCACATGATCTAACTTCCTTTAGTTAGTTAATGTCACTTAGCTTCAAATATGATAATTGCACAAAAGTCCTCAACTTTTCCCTCATTTACCATTTGTTCCACCAAACTTTCCATTCTTGCAATTTGGTCCTTCAATCATTTCCTTTAAACTCCAATTTCCTTCTATCTTCCTTCCCTTACATGTGTACAAATAAAGTATCAATTTTACACATCACCAAAATATCACCATAATATTTAAATATATGCTTACCTGCTCATTCTTTATTTAATAAAAGCACGTGAGCCCCGCTTATGACATTTTTCTTCATAATTCATTCTTACTTCTTCTCCCCCACTTAGATTAGTCATATGCTTCTTCTTCACGACCAATTTCAACCACAGATAAAATATTATTTTATTCTAAAATTTTCAACTTGTCTCGTTGGGATCCAAAATGTCTCACTTTGTCCCGGTTCACTTCTGAATCACTCTTTTAATTTCAATAATTCATTCTTGATAAAATATTATTATTTAATTATTATATTCTCGCATACAAAATATTTTACTTCAAAATATTCCTTTCGCCTATCATTGCTCTTTTGCACTTAGATTTACAGCCATCAACCCTCCGTCTTGTTGATGAGATTGTGTTGGCTCCTATACGACGATACGGGGTGTTACACAAATATGTTGGAACTATTAGTGGGTCTTACTTAACTAGTTTCATAAAATTTGGATGCATAGAAACTTGATTATTATGAAACTAGAGGCAATGTTAGGCAAAATATATATGATATACTTAGATAATGAGTTGTCACCTAACTGTATCTAGAAGTCACATAAGAGATGTACTCGATAAATTAAGCTATTTACCCAATTAGGCATATCTTGGCTTATTGAGCACAGTCAAGGTTATGATATGTTGAATAGGGTCCTAGCCCATTAGAAAGATCATAGAAAAGACTTTTCAAAATGACTTTGAAGGTTGTCATTTTGCATAAAAATAATGGCAGAACTATTTAAAATTCTAAAACTTTATTTTAAATAGTTTATGCATGTTATTTACTATTTTTTATTTTATTTTATTAAGGCATATTTTATATACATTGCAAATGTCTAATAACTTGTCACTTTGGACCATCTTGGATACAAACAAACTCACTGGCTTAAACTTTTTGGATTGGTTTCAGAACTTCAAGATTGTCTTGAAACAGGAGAAGAAATTTTATGTCCTTGACACTTTTATTCCACCAATCCTTACTGATGATGCTAGTGTTGAGGAATAGGAAGCATATCAGTGTCATAAGGATGATGATGAGTAGGCAGCAAGTGCAATAATAGCCAGTATGATCCCTGAGCTCCAAAAGTAGCATGAGCACATGGATGTCTAATCTATGATTTTTCACCTTAAAGAATTATTTGATAAGGGGGGTGTACTGAGAGATATGAGATATCTACGGAATTGTTCTGATGCAAGATGGCAGAAGGTAGTTTTGTCAAACCCTATGTGCTAAAGATGATTGGTCTCATTGAAAGGCTTAAATAATTAGGATTGCGATCATGAGATAAGTATAGACTTAGTTTTGTAGTCTTTTCTTGATAGCTTTAGTCAGTTTGTGTTGAACTTCCATATGAATCGATTAGAAGTCACTCTTCTAGAAGTTTTGAATATGTTGGACACGACAGAGATGTTCATCAAGAAGGATAAGGGAGCTTTACTTCTTGTTTCCTCTTCAAAGGCCTAAAAAAAGTCGAAAAAGAAGAAAGCCAAAAAAAGGGAGGAAAGTAGAGTCTCAAGCTAAGAAGGGAATTAAGCCTAAGAAAGGTGTCAAAAAAGACAAAGGGATTTGCCATCACTACGGCAAGCATGGGCATTGAAGGAGAAATTGCAAGGAGTATCCAACTACTATTAACAAGAAAGATAAGCTTGTTGAGGTTTCTAATTTAGGTACTATTTGTTAAAATATACTACTTTATGTTTTAAAGGTATATGGTACCTTATGTTAGTTATAAAATGTATGACGTAATGCAAAGATCAAGGACAAAGATGAGTAAAATCTTAGCTAAGGAGGTGACCACATTGATGGACTATAAAGAATGTGTGATGCTACATATGGATGGTTGCACTCCTATTTATATTTATATTTATATTTAAAGTTTCGATTTGTTGGATACTTTAATTAAATGTTTTTGAAACATTTGTTGCCATGTGGATGGTTGATGAAACATTTATATTTAGCATTTGGATGTTAAAGTTTTAATGTTTCATGTTTGAAAATTATTTGGAATAATTATGTTTTGTTTCATTATCCACATTTCATATTTTTCGTTGTAATAGTTTGGTTAAAATAAATATTAATCAATTAAAGATTTATGATTAATTGATCAAATGGAATGAAAATTGTTTGGTATAAAGATGGAATTTTCTTATGAATAAAATATAGAGATGTTTATTCAAAAGAAGAAAACAAATTCATATAGAGATATGATTTGATCCATACTTCTCCAATACATAAAGCACATAATAATACTATGTAATGATATGATTCTAAATATACATTGAGATGTATGAATGTAACATCATCGAATATTCAAAATAGTTTGAATATTACTTTCACAAAGGATCTTGAAATTTAATGGGAGCATGATGACACTAAGCAAAGAGTTTATTAATATTACTATGTTACATTAGAATCTAACACTTATGATTTTGCATAAAGATGCATAATCAATATAATTAAATGTACAAGAATTTTGTGGATTTAGTAGGATATATTGAGATGAATTTACTAAATACGATCTACGTTGCGGTTTTACACCTTGTTCTATCAAAGGTGATATAAAGAGTTAGATTTGATAGAATATACGAGTGTACTTATCTCATACACATAAAGAGGTTAATGGGAGTGAATCTGATTCTTTGGTAATATGATTGCATAGGATCCAATGTGTATGCAAAGAAATTATAAAATTTAAAAGGCAAGCGACATAACTCGAAGTGACAAAATCATATACATATACATAAATAAAGTAATATACATCCTATTGAAGGCTCTAATATGAGGATATTTAGACCATTAGTTCACCGAGCTAATAAAGGGTTCTCAACATTGTTAATGTAACAAAAAAGCCATACTTTTAGAACTGGGTCTCATTGGATCTAAATATAGCAGAATGTCAAGATGTTATGATATCATAGAGATAAAAGCAATTAATGACGTTGAAAGGCACAAGTGAGTCCACATAAATACATGATTGCTAGATGGATTAGACCGCATATGATGAGGTAGCAATTGGCTTTGTGTTGTGAGAGATTGCTAGAATGAGCCTTACAACCAATTAAGATTGATTAAGGCTTGGTTCCAATCATAAAATGATATCATTCATATTGAACGATTACAGGTTTTCCTTTATCAATAAGACATCAATTACAATTGGTTATAAGTCCAATTGGATGAAATTAATGAGATTAATATGTCTTGCAAGGAAATTGTAATGGGTTGCAATTATGAGATTGATATGTATCAAAGCATAATCTCTAAATAGTTCTTAATCATTGTATTATTGAGACGAGACATCAATAATGCTCAAAGATCAACACATGCTATGTTCCTTACTTGTGCAGTAAGCAACTGGTCTCATAGATTGAAAAATGGAGATACTTGGAACTAAGATATGGGTGCTTGCTTAAAAAAGCAAGTTCACTGAACATGACCTAACATAAAAAGTGCATTTGATATCTCATTCTAGTGTTTATGCAATATTTTTTAGTGTAAATGCTCCTTATACTTAAGACACCAGGTTGTCTTATATGTGGAATGCTATACTTTGATTTCATCCATACAAGTGACTAACCAAGAATGCTAATTTAAGACATGTTGGGTATAACATGAAACATGTGAAGGCAAACAAGTGGTTAAGATAGGAATCATAACCCTAAGTGAATAAGGGCATATATCTTAATAGTTCTTGGTTGATATTGCTTATTGGAGTCCTTGGCCAAGGCAACTTGGAGATTAAGGAAAAAAGTTTCATAAGTCTCTATTGAGCTAATAATCTAAACTCAGGAATGATATGGAGATTTATGAGAGTAGACACTACACCATGTGCTTGTCATCTCTGAGATATACGACAAAAGAGTGAATTATGCTAAGAGACTGATCATTGAAAGGTTGAGTCAAACCATTCTAGCACTTCTAACATTTGGGTGGCTATGATGCATTGCTAGATGCCAATCTTGGTCTATGAAATTAAATTAATTAAAATTACAATTTAATTCCATTTTCAATATGTTAGAAGCCTAATGGGTCACATACAAAAGGTGATTATTGAGATTAAATTTGGAAGGATGATTAAGTTGGACTTAATCAATTAAAGACTTATAAGCTTTTAGACTTAATCAATTAAGAACATATATGTGTTTAGTGTTATCGATTAATGTAATCATTATTTGATTAATGAGTTATAAGTTTTTAAAGACTTAATTAAAATTGTTCAATTAAGTTATTGAATTAATTTGTAATTACATAAAAGTTATGTAATTAACCTAATTAGGGCTGAAATTAATCCAAGTATATAAACCTTGCTTTAAGCCTAATTTCATGAGAAGAAATGAAAAAAAAAAACCCAACCAATTAGTGTGTGTTGCCCTTGGTGAGTACAAAGGAGAAAATTAGTTTTCTTCTTTACTATTTGACCTAAAGGTTTTTTTTTTCTTTAGAGAAAAGTGTTATGAACATTACTTTGCTAGCACATCATAAGGCTTAGCAATCCCACCAGTACATAGGGTTTCTCATAATCATTGTGTGTACTTTCATTATAGGTTGCACAAGAACCTTTTGGATAACTTTGGTTTGCTACAACCAAGCTAGGTGTGAGGTCAATGAGAACAGCTGTTTAAGGCTTTATATAAGGAATCTAGCTTTCTTTATCAATAAAGGAAATGATTTATGATCATATGTTTGTTGTAGGAATGCTTGATGACAACCAAGAAACCTTTGGAGATGACCTTGGTGGGTAAGGCCAGTATTGTATGTTTTATTTGTTTATGTTGTGTAATTTTATTTTCCATTGCATTAGGATGCATGGTTGGCCTATCCCAACATCTTGGTCTGTTTATCTGATTATAAATGACAGTTGGTCGAAAAGTTGAGTTGTGAACCCATCATCTTGAATAATTCTGACCAGAATTTACTTGTGAAGCATGCGTCTGTCACTCATTATGCTTAACAAAACTCCTCAATTTTTTACAATGCTTGTCATGAAGTGCTTTGTGGTTTCCGTTGTTGGACACTTGAGGCTTGTAGCGATGAATGTTGCATACTTGGAGAAAAAGTCTACAATGACCATGATACATCCCAATTCATTCACCTTAGGGATGCCCATAATGAAATCCATGCTCAAACTATCCCATGGTCAATTTGAAATTGGCAGTGGCTGTAGTAACCCCACGACTTTCCTTTGTTTAGACTTGACTTATTGGTAGACGAGACATGTTCATACATATGTCTCCACATCTTTGTGTAACTACGACCAATGGTATCCTTATGCTACTGCTGCCAGCGTACAGTGCATTGTCGAATGCCTTGCCCAAGTCAAGCCATGACACTCATTGAGTCTCTTCTTTCGAAGCTTGCCAGAAGATGGCATGTAAAGCCTTGAGCTATTGGTGTATAATAGCCTGTCTTGAATCCAAAACCTTCTAGTCCTTCCTTCCTAGGCATATTCCATCAACGTATGTGCTATTGTATAGTGAGATAACCTTTCTTTGATGCACAGTAAGAGTATGCCCTTCACTTTGCTAACAATCGCTAATGTGGCCTTACAACTAAGTACGTTTACCACTGAGTTAGTCTTTTTAGGCTTATTCTCAAGTCAATAATAAAATTCAAGAAAGAAATCTTGCCACTGCATTTGTTTAGGACTTAGTTTCTTTTGGTTTTGAAAGTAGGATTGGGCTACGTTTTTAGTTATAACCACGAAAGGTGCTCTAAGAAGATAATGCCTCTAAGTTGATGTTGGTCCCTAAATGTGTGCTAGAGGGGGATGAATAGCACTTTCTAAATGTCAGTAATTTTAACTTTTAATTTATAGCTTGTTAAAGGTAGATGATAAAGATTTGAGGACTAGATAAAAGAATGATTTAAAGGAGAATGTAAAGAAGAAATGAAATACGGTAGACAATGCATAAAGATTTATAGTGGTTTAATCTCTTTGATCTAGATCCATTGCCTTGATCTTCCAATCAAGGATTTTCAAATCAATTCAGTAGAATCAATGGATTTCTCAAGCATCCACCAAGCTTTTATAATGGCTTTTCACAAGCTCATCCACAACCTTTAACAATGGTTTTTTATGGGATCAACCAAAACCCAAAACTAACTTTTCTAAGGCTGAGTTAGAACCTATAACAACAACTAAGCTAACCTAAGCTTCATTAATCCCTTTAGAGTGCTTTGCACATTCTTAGTAATCAAGGAATACAGATATGAAGAAGTTCTTATGATCACTAACTTGATTTGAATGGTACAATATGAGGTGCTAAACTCTATTACAAAGATTAGAGTGAAACACAAAAAGAATTGAGAGAATTTTTCCAATTTTTGATCTTTTTTTCTTCTTGAAAGCATTTCATAATCTTCTTCATTGTTAGAGATGTCTTTTATACTTGAAAAATCAACTCTGATGGATGTTGATAGCTTCAGACCGTTGGAAACAGTTTAGAATCTTTTTTAACTATTGGTTTGTCTTTAGACATTCAAATTCAAATTCTCTGATAGTGAGCTTTTATCTGGCTAACCATACTTATTCGACAATTAGGTCTTCTCTATCTCACTATCTACTTTACTCCGTTAATTGGTTAAGTAAGACTTTAACCAATTAAAAGCTTACTGTCTTTGGAGTAGCCAACTTCACTTTTAGAGTTTAGTTGACTAACTCCCTTGTTATCTGACTAAAAGGCTTCTATTTGTTGTTCATTTGTAACTCCTTATACTGATGAGTTTTGATGTTTGCTTCCAAGTAATTAATTTATCATTGACATGCATTTTTATCCTACACATTCAAGTAGTATAGTTAGACATTAATGAATGGGAATGTTTTGTTATCATAAAAAACTTATGAAGCCAACAATCTCTTTTTTTTTTATGATGACAAAAGAACCCTTGATTAATAGCACAATGTCTATTCATTCCTTTTGTACTACACATGATGAGGAATTGCTCCCCCTGAGTGTGTGCTCCCCTTTAACGTATGCATGATATTTTCAAGTTATTTTTTTTTCTAACTCAACAGGCTAGCTAATATCTATCTATTTCTCAATGTAGATAGCAAGCATTAATTCAGTACTTATGTGACATTTAACAAAACATATTCAAGAGTTAACATACAAAATTGCATAGCTATCAGTAATAAGTGACAAGATATCATCAACATTGTAACCAAACGTCATCAGCATATCATCATCAATAGACCATATCCATTCTAAACCCAAATGTCATCAACAAGCCAACCAAAATAACAAAATAGCATAACAAAAGGTTATCAATATCCAAGTATTAACCATCAATAGTTAATAATAATAGAATGTTATAAACAATTAAGCATCATTAGAATCAGATTCCTAAATCACTGTATTGTTACTTCTACTTTCTCCCTTTTTTTGTCATCAGCAAAACATAGGTGATCTTATGAAAGGGGTGATTTAAGAAGAGTCAGAGGGGGTGGATTCATCAGTGCTGAAGTAAACATTGATGGGTTTGGGAGATAATAAGGGTGATGATTTTCGAGGTGAGAAATTAAGGGAAGAAGTGTTCGAGACTTGGAGAGGGTTTTAGCTGGAAGATTTAACTAAGGATTTAGCTTTGTCAGTCAACCTGGAAGACATTCTTCTTTTAAGGAAGTTGGTTTTCATTGCCATTGTCTTCTTTCCTTTCGTAGTAGGTTTAACTGTAGCCTGAGTAGATGCAATTGCTTTCCTTTTCCCTTTGTTAGTAGGTTTACTTCTGCTTGTAGTGTGAGCTGAGTCAGGCAAAGTCCTCGCAGGTACAGGTGTCTATGTTTTGCATTTTGCTGCTTATTTTTCAGCTTGTTCTTCCATCACCATTTGATGAAACACACCCATAATTAAGATTTCCTCAGAATTTGTCAATGATTGCTTAATTTTCTCTACTTCATCATGTTGTTGAAAATTAAAATTGTCAATGATGTCATTAAGAGACCTGTTTACTTTTATATCATCATTACATTCTTGTTTGTCTTTAGGTTCAGAAGTAAGCAATTTCTTTGCTATGGCACGTTCAGTGTCACCACCTTCAGTTTGAGGTGCATTATTTTCAGCAGTTTATCTTTTTGGTATAAGACTTTGAGCTATTGAAGTGCCTTTAGATGCAAGATTAGATGGTGTTCTTCCTTTTTCTTTCTCAATAGTGGCCAGAGTTTGTAGTTGATCTTCAATTTTCAAAATCTTGTTGGATTGATCATTGAGCTTGCTATCTATTCTCATCAATAAATTTAAAATCATTTCATTAGAAATTTAAGAGAAGGCTGTTTTGGTCTGAGCAAAGGGAGGATTCTCATTTCCTAGAGTGTCTTTGAGAGTTTTAATAAAATTTTTTCCTTCAAGTTTATATCCATTTTTGGCAAACTTCTTAAATAAATGGCTTGGTCTCTACTTTCGATCTTATCCATTTGATATCTTGTACTTCAAATTCCCTTTTTCCTTACTAGGGAGGTAATGAGGTTCCCGTAAACCAGATTGATTTTAGCTACACAACAAGTTCCCTTCATTCTCTCAATCATAAACCTTCCAAGGTTGAGAAGAGTTGCATTGAATGCATGTTCCATCAACCACATATCTTGAAGACTTGCATAGCTAAAACTACCACTTCGTCCATGAATTATTGATGCAAAAATAGTGTAAGATCCTAGTTTGAGGACTCTTAATGACTCTTGCATAACATTTGGAAGAGTACCTTTCCTTTTTCCCAATAATGATTTTCCATGGAGATGAGGGATCATATTCTTCTGAAATCTCATATCCTACCACATTACATTCAATTTTCAGCAAGTTCCCCAAATCAATAGTGAGCACAAATTCCTTTCCATTTAGAAACACATTAAGACCATCCTCAACAAAATCCTCCAGATCATCAAGCTCTGTTTTATCTAGTGCAATGCTAGAGTAAAATTCTTTGACAAGACTAGTACTGTAAGATCTATTCTCAAAAACACTTAATTGCTTTAATTTGAGTTCCTCAAAATATTCCGGCAGACCCCTTTTGATATCAAGAACTCCACTAAAACTATCCCAATTAATGAATTTTCCATAGGATATGTGTGCATTTTCTATTTTCTTAAATCTTTTCTCATGAATTTTATTTCTAAAATTTGTGGATGCAGAGTTACCTATTTTGTTAGGGTTTCCCTTTTCAGCCTCTTTGTTTGATCACGCAACTTTTTTTTTTGTTTCTTTCCTACTTTTTCAGTCACTAGTACTGGGTCATTCTTTTTCCCTTTCTTTTGAGCCTTGGGTGATAGACTGTCCTCCATAGGACGTTTCCTTTTTTTCTTTTCTCGAGTGTCGCTTGGTAGTGAAGATTTGGCCATTGTTCTCGGAGGTTTCTAACTTAGGGTCTGAAGAGATGTTTAAAGAGTCTAAAATGAGGAGTTTTGATTTTGAAAGGGTAGTTCAAGAAGAGAGAATATGAACGGGAGATGAGAAGTTAAAAGAAGTTATTAATCTCCCTCTTTTAATAAGGTCTGATTTTTTTTTCAAAATTCAAAATTTTAGCCCTTATTTTTACTTTTTTCAATTTTCAGCAGTTAGACAGTTTTCGTTTTTCCCGTTCTATTTTTTCTAATTATTTTAGTTTCTTAACTGATTAAGTCTGACATTTAACCAACTAAGTCAAGCACTTTGAATATATAGATCAACACAGAAAGTTTTTAGTTAGTTAAACGATTTTTTTAACCAACTAAGTTTCCACTAACTTGTTTAATTTATTCAATTATGCAACTGGTAACTTAATTTGTACATGTCTTTAGTTCAAGAAATATTTCTAATAGATTACTTCAGTTGTGTAAGGTGAGCTTAGAATATTTACCTAAAGGTTATTTACATTAAGCATCCCTACATTTCTTCTAATTTTGCAAAATCATTTTTCACTTAAGGGTTTTGTGAGGATATCAGACAATTGATACTCAGTATCAACAAATTCAACCTTAATATCTTCTTTAAGCACACGATTTCTAATCAAATGATGTCAAATGTCAATGTGTTTGGTTTTAGAGTGCTGAATTGGATTTTTTGACATATTTATAGCACTTATGTTTTCACAAAATATGGGTATATTATGCATGGATATTCCAAAATCCTTTAACTGTTGTCTTTTACATGACCAAGATACAAGCATATTTCCAAGAAATTGACAAGTGCCACTAGGGCTTTTCCTATTTGTTTTACTTCCAACAAAATCAGCATCAGAGTATCCAATAAGATAATCCTAAACTTTGTGTGTCCAAGAGATACATAAAGATTTTTTCACAGCAGTTAAATGTGATTTTTTGAGGTATGATTGGTATTGTGTACACAAGCATACATTAACCTGCATGTCAGGTCTGCTGTCAATTAAGTACAGTAAAGAGCCGATCATACCTCTATAGAGTTTTTGATCAACACTTTTTTCCTTTTTTATCTTTAACAAGCTTGATAAAGGGACTCATTGGTGTGCTAATTGACTTCAACTTCATCACATCAAACTTTTTTAGCATTTCTTTTGTGTATCTTTCTTGATTGATAAAGATACCATCCTCACATTGTTTGATTTGAGGACCAACAAAAATATCAGTTCACCCGTCATGCTCATTTCAAACTCACCTTGCATTTTTTTAATAACGTTCTTACACAAAACTTCATTAGTAGCACCAAATATAATATCATCTATATAAATTTGAACTATAATTAAATCATTCATGTATTTTTTTAATAAATAGAGTTGTATCAACACTTCATATAATGTAACTTTTTTCAATAAGAAATTTTGAAAGTCTTTCGTACTAAGCCCTTGGAGCTTGTTTTAATCCATATAAAGTCTTATGCAATTTGAAAACATAGTTAGGCTTTTCAAAATTTTCAAAACCAGGGGGTTGTTAGACATAAACTTCTTCTTGAATAAGGCTATTTAAAAATGCACTTTTCACATCCATTTGAAATAATTTGAAATTCATGAAACATGCAAATGCAAGTAACAATCTTATGGCTTCTAACTTGGAAACAGAAGCAAAGGTTTCATCATGGTCAATACCTTCTTCCTGATTATATTTTTGAACAACTAACCTAGCTTTGTTTCTTATTACATTACCTTATTCATCTACCTTGTTTCTAAACACCCACTTTGTACCAATAATTAGGTGATTAAATGGCCTTGGAACTAATGTCCATACTCTGTTTCCTTCAAATTGTCCAAGCTCTTCTTGTATAGCCAACATCTAGCTTTCATCCTTTTTTATTTCTTCAAAAGTTTTAGGCTTAACTTGTGAAATGAAAGTTAGGTATTCACATGTTTCTTTAACTCTTTTTTTTATTGTAACATTTTCTATAAGATCACAAATAATTTGCTCTTGTGGGTGGTCTTTGACATATTTTCAGATCTTTGGAAGATCATTGCGTTGGTTTCTAACTCATTGTAGATCTTCTAAAGATGGAACTTCTACTTCTATTTCATGGGGGCTTTTTTCACCTTCTTTCTTGTTTTCCAAGCTCATTTCTTCCATTTGTTTCTTAAAGTCCTCTACATCATCATCATCAACAAAAGCTTTCTTTTGCACAATATTAGTTTCATCAAAAACTACATGAATAGACTCTTCAATCATTAAAGTTCTTTTGTTAAAAACTCTACCTACTTTTGAATTTAATGCACATCCTAAAAGTATTGCCTCATCACTCTTAGAATTAAATTTTCCCAAAGTATGTTGTCCATTATTCAAAACAAAACATTTATTATCGAAACTTCTAAAATAAGAAATATTTAGTTTTCTGCCTTTGTATAATTCATAAAGAGTTTTACATATCATGGCCTTTATTGAAACTCTGTTTAGAATGTAGGCTACTGTATTAATAGCTTCTGCCGAAAAATACTTTGGTAAATTATTTTCACAAAGCATGGTTCAAGCCATTTCTTTTAAAGTTCGATTTTTCTCTCAACAACTCCATTTTGTTGAGGTTATAGATGAAGAAAAGTTATGATCTAGCCCTTTTTCATTGTAAAAATTTTCAAATTCATCTTTTTCAAACTCACCACTGTTATACTTCTAATGTTGACAATGAAGAGTCCTTTTTCATTTCAAACTTCCTTACAGTGATTTGCAAATGTAGATAATGCATCATTTTTGTAAGTAAGGAAGTAGACCCAAGTATATCTGGAATAGTCATCAACTATCACAAAATCAAATGATTTACCTTTTAAGCTGGTTATATTAATTAGACCAAATAGATCTATATGCAACAGTTCAAGAATAGTAGAAATTGAAACAATCATTTTGGCTTTGAATGATGTTTTAACTCGTTTCTCTAATTGACAAGCATTATAAATCTGATAATTTTCGAATTTAATTTTAGGCAGTCTAATAACTAGATTTTTTCTCATTAGTTTTGAAATAGTATGCATGGTTACATGTCCAAGTGTCGATGCCATAAACAGTTATCATTTTCATCATTTACCATAAGACATGTCTCACAATCTAGCTCAAGATCTTCAAAAAATATAACATACAAGTTTTTTATTCTTTTTCCTATAAATGCAATTTTGTTGGTGCTAATATCTATAACTTCACATTTATGTGAATCAAAACATACTTTAAAGCCTTTGTCACATAGTTGACTAATACGTAATAGATTATGCTTTAAGCCTTCAACCAACAAAACATGATTAATTTGAGTATGAGAATTTTTACCAATAGTTCTTATACCATGATCTCTAAATGATACTATACCACCCTTTTTCTTATCCAGTTGAGCAAATAGCATTTCATTTCCTGTCATATGCCTTGAGCAATCACTATTCATGTACCATGGTTATTTTTGCTTCAATTAAGCTTTTAAACATATGTCCTTTTGGTTTAGCTCAACCTGCAAAATAAATTTTTAGTCTTTCCTAATAGGTATCCTTACCTTGATAGGTCCTTAAAGGTTAGTTGATACATGAAAGCCTTTTGGTACCCAAATCAGTTTTGTTCTTTGAGTTTTTTTTCTTTTATGACATTCATAAGAAAAATGACCTATTTTTCCACATACATAACACCTAGATGAGAAACCATGAGAATTTCTCTTAAAGGTTGTATTTCTTTTTGATGTTTCTTTTGTTAAGTTCTTAAGAGCAATGTTGTCATCAATTGCCTTTTGTAGTACCTCATATCTATTTTCAAGTTCCAATTTCAAAAGTTTAGAACCTGGTTTAGAATGTTCTAGCTTAGTTGGAAGAATAGTTCTCTATTCAAAAATAGAGTTAAAATCATATCTTAACTTTTCTAATTCATTCTCAAGAGATGTAGTCTTTCTTTTTAGGACTTTATATGTTAATGTAAGTTTTTCAAACTCATCATATAGGCATTCATATTCTTCTTGAAATTCATCAATTGAAATATCATAAAGGGTAGAGGATATCTCAGATTCATCATCTTTAACCATCAAGCATAGGTTTGCTCTTTCTTCCATTTTCTCTTCATTTACTTTTGAATTTGATGTATCACTATCAAACCAGGTTGTAGTCACCATATCTTTCTTTGATTTTCTATTTTTCTTGAGAGTTTCCTTCTTCAACAATGGGCATTTCGATAAAAAATGTATAGGTTTTCTGCACTCAAAACATATAACATCTTCCCTCTTGTTAAACTTAACTTTGTTTTTGACCTTCCATGAGGAACTTTGTTCTCATCTATAGCTTTTCTTAGCAAGTCTTTTATCTCTTTGTCCTATAAGGTTTATAAATCTTCTAGTTACCATGGCCAACTTTTCATCATTATCACATGATAGATTTTCTAACTCTTCTTCAAAAGTGCTTGCTTTCAAAGCAATGCTTTTCTTCATTTCTTTGGCTTCTCTTTTGTCTTCTTCTTCTTTAAGCTTTAGCTTATGAATGAGAAGAGAACCACAGATTTCATCAAGAATGATAACATTCAAATTCTTAACCTCTTGAATAGCAGTCAATTTTGGCTTTTAATTCTTAAGTAGGCTTCTAAGAATCTTTTAACAAGTTCATGTTCAAGAATGGGCTTACCTAACTTACTAAGTTTATTGGTGTGTTAGTAAACCTATCAACATGTTTGTGATATCTTCACCATGTTCCATCTTGAACATTTCACAGCTGTGGGTTAGGAGAGCAATTTTGGACTCTTTGACTTATGAAGTCCTTACCTTAATGATTCTAAGTTTATCCTAAACTTGTTTAGCAGTGATGCAGCTTGACACTTTGTTAAATTTTATGGGAGTCAGGGCACAATGTAGAGTATTAATTGCTTTAAAATTTGTTTAAACCATTTTGGTTTCAGCTTTAGTCTATCAGCTTTTGGCTTAGGAATTCTTTCACCGGTCACAACATTTGTGGTCGAGGAGATATAAGGTCTATCAGTGATACCATCCCACATTTCATAATTTATTGCTCTTAATATAAATGGATATTCTAATGCTCCAATAAGGGTAGTTGGATCCATCAAATAGAGGTGGTCTATTTGTGAACTATCCCTCAGCAACAACAAATTTTTGAAGAGCCATTTGGATCTTCCCTAAAGATATAAAGCCTTAAGACTGAGGGTTAGATTTTGATACCATTTGTTGGTCCTTAGGTTTGTGCTAGAAGGGGGCGAATAGCACTTTCTAAATGTCATTAATCTTAACCTCTAATTTAAAGCTTATTAAAGTAGATGATAAAGATTTAAGGACTAGATAGAAGAATTTAAAGGAGAATGAAAGAAAAAATACAAAAGGGTAGCTAATGCACAAAGATTTATAGTGGTTTAATCTCTTTGACCTACATCCACTGTCTTGATCTTTCAAGCAAAGATTTTCAAATCAATTCACTAAAATTAGTGAATTTCTCAAGCATCCACCAAGGTTTATAGTGGCTTTTCACAAGCTCGGTTATAACCTTTAACAATGGTTTTTTCTGAGATCAACCAAAACTCAAAACCAATTTTTCTAAGGCTAAGTTAGAACTTATAACAATAACTAAGCTAACCTAAGCTTGATTAATCCGCTTAAAGTGCCTTGCACACTCTAAGTAATCAAGGAATACAGATATGAATAAGTATATATGATCACTAACTTGATCTGAATTGTACAAGATGAGGTGTTAAGCTCTATTACAAAGATTAGAGTGAAACATAAGAAGAATTGAGAGGATTTTTGCAATTTTTAAGATCTTTTTGTTCTTGGAAGCATCTCATAATCTTTTCAGCCATTGGAGATGTCTTTTATACTTGAAAAATAAACCTTGATGGACATTGACAGCTTCGTACCATCGAAAATAGTTTAGAATCCATTCTAGTCGTTAGTTTGTCTTCAAACATTCAAATTCAAATTCTTTGATAATGAGCTTTTAGTTGGCTAACCAAACTTCTTAGTCGATTAAGTCTTCTGTGTCTCGTAATCCGTTTTACTTTATTAATCGGTTAAGTAAGATTTTAACCGATTAGGAGCTTATTGTCTTTGGAGCAGTGAACTTTTGTTAGTTAAAATTCTACTATGCAAGTATACGTATCGAATAGACAGTTATTAGCAAGTAGAGTATCGATCCACAGGGAATTGATCTAAAAGTTTACTAAGTACTAAAATTATCGCAAATTAATCTTATCCAAACAATCATATAATATCAAATCAAACTAAGTTATAGCAGAATTAAATTAAGAAAAATCAAAATAATAAATACTCAAATAATATCAAATCAAACAAGCCTAGGATACAATATCCCTCACGCTTCATCTAAATCTTACCTCTCTTCCTTAACTTATCTCAATGGTTTGAATTGCTAACCTAGAGTCCTAAATTATTTATAAGGGTCTCCCGACTCATCTTATAAAAATATCTATTTTAACCAAAACACTATATCCCTATGTGAATTGAATTAAAACAAACTCATTAAGTTCAGGCTCTAACTGGCTACATATGGCCTATAGGTATATCCCTATCCTATACGCAAATCAATTAATATGATCATATGCTATCCCAATTTTAGTCTACACTAAACTCCCTCCCAAGTGTTTAGGTTTCTAGATCAATTTAATTGGTGGCCAAGCAATTAAAAGCATTAAGAACAAATTGGAATAAACAATTCAAATCCCATTGAAAATAACAGAAAGTGATTAAAAATCTAGATTACATGTGAGTTCAATTGCAATCCTAGAAAAATAAATTAGCTCATAATATCTATAAAGACAATATCCAAAGAAATTTAGCCATGAATCCAAGTCAAAGAAAATAAAGAAAAAACACAAAGGTAGAGAGAGAACTAAAGTTAGAGATTTATGATCTTGATTCTCTCTCCAATCTTCTTGTTTCCTTGCTTTGTTCTGGCCCAAATCTCCAGAATAGTTGCTTGCTGCCTCCTCCCCAAAATCTCTGAAAAGGCTCCAAATAACCTAATTTTCGAAATCCGTTAATGTCCTTTATTTTTTTTTGGAAAGTCGCGCAGCGCTGCGGCCAGCGCTGCAGTGCTGAGCTCTCTGGAATTTTGTATGTGTGCTTCCTTTCATCAACGCTGCAGCCTTGTTCTCCCAGCGCTGTGGCAGTCTATCAACTTCAAACGTGAGTTTCACCCTGATATGTTAAGAACTGGGCAAAGTAGTAAACATAAAGTTTTATCCCTGTCTCTTAACTTTCCAATGGATTAAAAATCACATCAATTGGACTTTCGGATTGAAAGATTTGCTCCAAATACCGCATCATGTTCAGTCTTTTACATACTGCTGCAGTGGTCCTAATTGACAAATATTTTGACCATGATCCAATCAGAACTGGGCAAATTGGTGAACATAAACATTGATCCCTTCTTCTTATAATTCTATTGGGCTAAGAATCACCTCATTTTGAGTTTTTTGAAAGAGATATGGTCAAAATACTGAAACATATACGAATGAAGCTATCACCATACTTGCACTGATTTTCATCATGAGTCTTTTTCATCAATTTCCTACAAAAGTCATAAGAGAAATTAGCAATAACTACTCTTAAAGTAATTAAAATAAAATAACTTAAAATTTAACTAAAATAACTTAAATTAATCACTTAACAAGTAATCAAACTAAACTAAAAAAACACTATAATGCTAAAATTCGAACCTAAAATCTCAAAGATCTAGCTACTTAAGCTCCCAAAATGAGTCAAAATAACTGTATATAATAGAGTTATCAACTTTACTTTTGGATTTTAGCTGACTAACTCCCTTAGTTATTTGACTAAGTGGTTTTTGTTTGTAGCTTATTTGTAACTCCTTATTTTGATGAGCTTTGATGTTTGCTGTGAAGTAATTAATTTATCATTGACTTACATCTTTATCCTGTACACTCAAGTAGTATAGTTAAACATTAATGAATGGAAATATTTTATTATCATTAAAAACTTATGAAGCCAATAGTTCAAGAACAAGGTACTATGATAGTCATCTATTTTTCTTAGATTGTCTACCTCTTCTTCATGTCATTAAGCTTGTAACTCTTGTAAGCCACTAGATGTCCCTCTTGCATCAACATTCCTTCTATAATGAAGTCTAAAACGACTGTGTGCACCTCGTACAGCTTGGTGTGGTCCTGTAGTGCTAAGACTGGTTCTATACACATTGCCTGCTTAAGTTTGTCAAAGGCTTGCTAGCTTTGTGTGCTCTACCTCTAAGCATTAGCCTTATTCAACATGTTGGTTAGTGGTGCGGTGATCGAAGGGTATCCTTTTATGAATCTTCAATAGTAATTTGCAAGACCCAAAAATGAATGTAGTTGTGTTACTTTTGTGGGCAGACTCCACTTAAGGGCCTTGATTTTATTTGGACCATTTGAATAATACCACCTCTAACTATGTGTCTTAAGAAAGGGATTTCTTTGATCCCAAAAGAACACTTTCTTTCTTTATGAACACCTTATGTTTTTTTAGACTTTCCGTTACATGCCTAATATGTTGTAAGTGCTCCTTTAATGTCTTTGAGTATATAACAATATCATCCAAGTAAACAACCATAAAATTTTCAAGAAATGGTTGAAATGCCTTGTTCCTTATAGTGCAAAATGTTACTGGTGTGTTGGTTAAGTCAAATGGCTTAATAAGAAATTTGTATGATTCGTAACGTGTCACTCATGCTGTCTTGGGCACATCTTCTTTTACTATGCACACCTGATAGTATTCAGAGTGAAAATCCATATTAGTTAACCATCTGGTTCCACCTTATTAATCAAACAAGTCCGCTATAAGCGGGATCAGATAGTTGTTTTAATCGTGAACTTATTTAATGCTTGATAGTCGATGCATAAACAAAGGGTTCCATTATGCTTGTGCAGGAACAAGATTGGGGCACCATATGGTGACTTTGATGGTGAAATGAACCTTGCATCGAGGACCTCACTTAGCTCTGGTGGAGACGTGAAATATGGCATGCATGCTCGTGGGCATGCGTTAAGCACTAAGTCTATGTGATGGTCGATTTCCATTTGTGGTGGTAGTTTATTTAGTAAGTTAACGAACATCACATCCGTATCATTTTCCAACACCTTCAATACCTTTATTGGGGCCTTCATGTTCAGTTACCTATTTCTCTTCTTTGAGAATGATGATAAAGGTTTCTACATTGCACCTTGCACTTTTTGCCAACTATATTGCAAAAAGTAGTTTCGACTCAGTTCCATATTCGTGTCAAACCGTTACTACACATTGTTCTTTTGGGATGAGTATGATGATACAATTTGCAAATGGTATGAGTAGTGTGTTGATTTGATCTGAGAATCCCATAGCAATAACACATTCATAGTCATCCATAGGAGTAACATTGACATCATCCTTACCTTGCCTGTCCGTAATCATACCCCTACTAGTTTTCTTCCCAAAATCGAAACTTTTTGAGTTGACCATCTTGATGTAGCTAATGTGTGCATAATTTGCATATATTTTATGGGGTTTAATTAGATAACTTTTTAGTTATTTAGTTGTTTTGGAGTTATTTTAATAAGTTTTAGCTTAAATTTGAGTTTATCTAGCTTTTGTTTGGATTTGAGTTTGATAAGTAAGTAAACAAAGGAAATTTGGGCTATTCGGCCTTTGTTGTAGGAAAAGCCATGCGTCTAGATTTGTTTCGATGATTCTTGCATAACTTTTGCTTTTAAGGTTCAAATGACGTAATTTTAGTGGCATTAGAAAGCTAAAAAATAAGGCTAGAATTCTTATGTTTACCATTTTTCCTAGTTTAAACAAGATCAAAGAGGAAAATCCTTGAGAGTCCAATGCCATAGCATTGGAAAAGTGGAGGTTGCGTTGCCAACAAGAGAGGCATTGATCCAGATATATTTGTAACTACAACATTTAAATAGAGGTAATATCGATATTACAAATATAAATAGTAATTTAAATATAAAATATCAGCTTACAAATCTTTTGACTCACAAATATAAAAAAGACCATTTAGTGTGCACATCATCAACATGGAACTGGACTCACATCCACAAGCTGGAAACAATAATAACATTGAAGAATCAATCATTGCAGCCATTAATGCAGTTGACCCAACCAAAACCCAAGTAAAAGAAAACCTGAACAAATTATTTTCGAAACAGAATGTTAAACACAGATTCTAACAATAAACATATATATCGCAGAACATCAAATATAAGATACATGCAACAATTACTAATATTGATTGCAATAATGGATGGTTTTACAATTCATGTAAGGAATGTGGATTGACCTTATGATTTTGTGCTGAAAAATATTGGTGCACTCAACATGAAGAAAAGACATTGTTGTCAACATAAATAAATAATGAATTGCTTATATTCTTAGTTATCTTCATTTAGGAGTTCAATGCTTTCTTAAATTCTATTTATAATACCACAGTTCTGTAAAACATGTTTTGCGCAAAAGAAATATAGATAAACATAATCGTAGAAGTTGCCAAATTTTCATTCTTTTTCATTTAAAGACTAGTTTTTTTTTTGTAGTAAGTGTTTTTTCTATTTTAATAATCACTTTTTCTGTTTCACTCAAATAAAAATATACATGAATATACTGAGTGACAAAATAATGACAACAGCATTTTCTAAGATCATGTAATACATTGAGAATTAAAAGAAGGATGTAAACCTTTGCCTTCACATTGAGGAAAAGCTTTATTAATGGATATGTGGTGATCTACCTAAATTCGAGCAAATATCCATGTATTCTTAACATTTAAAACGTTAACATTTTGGTCATTTCTTCTTTCCTAGAAAATGGATGTAATGAAAAAAAAAGATTATTAAGTTTAAAGGAGTCCATTGACTTCAACATTTTTGTCATTTGTTAGATAAAATCATCAACTTTCACAAATTTCTTGCGTTGACTTAGCAATGCCATGATGCATACTTTATTATTATCAAATACTTTTTGCTCTTCCTCTTTCTCTTGAGTTAACCCACATTTTAAATCAAAATTCAATTTCATGCTCACATAATGAGGATCATTGCTAGAAACAGTCCAATATTCTTCACACAGTCAAAATCTTCGTTTTAGTCTTCTTAATAATGAATTAAAATAAAGAAATATACATGAACATTACTCTTTTTCTTTGACTGAATCATATTTTATAATGAGTTAATATTCTCATTTCACTTAAAAGTAAGTTTCTGTATTTATATATTAATTTTATAAACATGTCTATAATTCATTGTGTCAGTATTTGAAACATTTTAAAATTATTATTCTACAATATATGAACTGCTGGCATTAATTCCTTTTCAGTTCATTACCAACTCCTTATCTCTATCCATAAAAAATTGAAATTCATTTTTGCAGATACTCCATACAACTAATTTTGCAAGATAGCACTAGACAAATGGGATTAGTGGCCTTTGGTAAAGTGGCAAAGAAGTTAGTTGGAGCAAGTATCATAAACTTGTAGCATTTAATACCATCCATTGCATGACATTGCATAGACTTATCAAGGCCTTGACCAGCCAAACAAGAACATTCATAATAGGTCTGATGTTAAAGACAATCAAAATAGGAATTTCAAATTACAAACTGTTTGATTGTGATGTAATGGCAAGCCAACAGCTTGCCACTCTTAACTTCTACCAACATTGTTGTATGCTCAACACCTCCATCAATAATTGATTAATTAGAGGAGCAGCCCTTGCCATCATTAATCAGCACATAAGTGGCCAAATAACTTTTCCCAAAAAACACTTTTTAGAAAGATGCTAGCACTAGCCAGGGAGAAGAATCATCTAACAAAAAGTACAATACTAGATTAGGATTACAATACAATAAACTTCATTTTACAAATTTACTCTTCGTCTAATGGTTATTTGCTTATTGTTTTATTTTTCCATATAGTTTGAAATACAAGTATGGGATGAAAATGATGCATTTTGATATATATTTGTCTTCATTTAAACACTTTCAAAATTGACACACATTTCTAACACTTTTGATGAACGATAACTAAGATATCAACACTGAAGTTTTAAATAAATTAGAATTTTCTTCACATTTTAAGAACGACAAAGCTATGGATGATGAAATTCTGTTGTTGATGAATTTTAAAGTTTGCCTCTTTTCATTGTTCATACATACACTTCATGGATGCTTGATGTAATTAAGCTATGTATTGTTCACAAAATTTTAATGTTTTCTGCTTTGCTTCATGAGTTGTTAAGATGATTGCTTATGTTTCTCAGATTTAGAAGATCAGGATCAGTGGCTTCATTTTAGGAATTGAAACTTAAAATAACTTATGCATGGTCTTTTAAAAAAATTTCTTCTATAGGAAAATTAAGAAAATCATTGACTAAGGATGATGGAAAATTGTAAGTAAAATATTCATGTATTTGCACCATTGTTTGTAAACATGGCACACACCGGACCAAAACCTTAATAGAAGCATAGAATTACTGAAACATTTTGCTCATCTATAGCTAATATGAAATTCAGATATCTAATTGCCAGCTACGTATTAAGATGCCTCATTCTTTTGTTTCGAGGCAACATGCTATATTGCATGCCATAGCTATATTTTTTATTGTATATGCTTTGAATGCTGGCTAAACTTTGAAACACTACTTTACCTAATTGCATATAGTTTGTAACAACAATGATGCTATCTTTTGTGAAGCTTCGCAAAGCCTTACGCTAATTTCTACTTACAGGCACTACCTTTTGTAACTAACCTAAAAATAATTATATAAAATTATAAATTTTTGTAATATTGATTTACGTTTTGTACCGATATCTATACATCTATGCATTATATTATGGCCTTGGGTCATAATATTCCAAGACTTTCTGGACGATTGAGGCTGAGGCTGTCCATTGGCATATTATAGCCATGGCGCTCAAATATGAGCATGCTTTCATGAGCCTTCAACTTTTTGTCCTGAAGCACATTACAGTTTATACCAAAAGAAAGTGCCCATTAAAGGTATGCAAACTTGTTTTAGCCGTGCGTTGCACACAGGTAAAATAATATATGTTATAATTTCACCCTTAAATCCATCTAGCTCATTTCTCTTGCAACCCAAACCATTTGCCCAGGCCACAACAATCAGACAACTTCCTTTCAATATCATTTAGACTTTTGTGGATATAAAAACAATCACGTTTATTTAATTAAGAATAATTAATGAAAAAATATCAAATATTAAAATATCACATTAAATTTGGACTTGATTGAAACGTTCAAAAATATTATTATTCATTTCATATTAATTTTCAAATTCATTTCATATTAAGGATAATTATTTTTGGGTTCCAAATTAAATATTTATCTTTTCTAGACAATGTTGAAACTAAATTCCCTTCTTTTTGTTAAAAGCTTATGATTCTTATTCTTTCCAAATTTCATATTTTTATCTTTAAGATTAATAAAGGAAGTTCCACAAGCCACGATTTTTCCAGCAAAGGTTATAATGTTTGACAAATCGAACTATCAAAGTCCAGCCCGTTGGCTTTTTTACTTGTTGAAACGTGGTCGCATCAAAGTCTAACAGTTAATTCAATTTAATATACTTATCTTCACTCACTGATGGACATGGAAAAATCACTTAGTAGATTTTTTTCTTATGGGTCATTCTCTTCTTGCATTAAGCCTAATACTTGATATCGTTGATCTAGGAAACTACGGTTCTAAGCATAATAGATGATATCCTTAATACTGCTTAATTATATCCTTATTTGTAGTGCTACATTTCCAAACACAATGCTTTAATCCTATTGATTTGCCTACGTTCCAATTATATGTTGGATAACTTGATTTTTCGTGATATTTACTTGATATCCATTGTTTAATTATCCTTGATTTGTAGTGCTATGACTCTAAGCACAATGTCCAATATCCTTGATTTGGGGTTTTATGGTACCAAGCATAATAAATGATATCCTTACTTTGTCATAATATCTACTTGATATCCACTAAATATCCTTGATCTATAGTGCTACAATTTCAAGCATAATAGATGATATCCTTGATATAGGGTGTTATGGTATGATGCATAATGCTTGATATCCTTGATTTATAGTGATACAATTCAAATCATTACGTTTTATGTCCTTAATCTATCCAAGCCTAATGCTTGATATCCTTGATCTTGGATATTATGATTCTAAGCATAATAGATGATATCCTTGATATTACTCAATTATATCCTTGATTTTTAATGTTATGTTTCCAAGTATACACTTGATATGCCTGATCTGAGATGCTACAGTTCTCATTATAATGCTTGATATTTTTGATTTGTCATGATATCTACTCGATATCCACTACATAATTATCTTGGATTTGTCGTGATATCTACTTAATATCCACTGCTTAATTATCTTTTGATTTATAGTGTTATGATTTCAAGTATAATCCCCAATATCCTTGACCTAGGGTCCCATGGTACCAAGCAAAATAGATAATATCCTTACTATGCCATGATATCTACTTGATATTCATTATATATCTTTGATTTGTAGTGCTACAATTCTAAGCATAATAGATGATATCCTTGATATAGGGTGTTATGGTACCAAGCACAATGCTTGATATCCTTGATCTATAGTGATATAGTTCAAACATTATGCTTGATATCCTTAATTTGTAATGCTACACTTCCAAGCTTAATGCTTGATATCTTTGATCTGAGGTACTACAGTTCTAAGTATAATAAATGATATGCTTGATACTACTTAATTATATCTTTGATTTGTAGTCCTATATTTCCAAATATAATGCTTGATATTCTTGATTTAAGATCTTATAGTTTTGACTATAATACTTGATATTCTCGATATGTCGTGATATCTACTTGATATCTACTACTTAATTAATTATCCTTAATTTGTAATGCTATGATTCCAAGTAAAATGCCCAATATCATTAATATGAAGTTTTATAGTTCTTAACCCAAAATCAGTTATTATTAGTTTTAAATAATTGTTTAGTCACACAGTTTCATGTTTTATTGCACACTATTATTATATTTTTAATATATATTTAGAGTACTGGCTGAACATTGACACCTTACCTCAAAAAGACATAAAACAATGCATTTTTTATGGAGCTTTGCCAAAACCTTATTCTGACTTTTGTTTACAAACACCACTTTTTGTAACTAAGCAAACTATCAATATATAAAATTATAAATTGTTGTAATATTCTTCACATTTTCTACTACCGACTATAGCATTTTGTATATGTAATATTTAGCACATGAACATGCTTTAGCCTTCACCTACAAAAAGTTATAAAATGAAAAATATGATAAATACAACTATGACAATATGTATTATTATATCTATGTGCAACACGCAAGTACATTTCTAGTACAACATTATATGATAAACTAATAATAAAAAACAAGTTAGGCCAAATTCAACTCAAATACCATTTTCAAGACTTACGGAGGAACTGAAGTTATTGATTTTAGCTAGTCATTCAACCCATTGACAAATCTATTATCAATTTCAAAAATTAACTTTATCAATGAAGGTGATTTCATAAGGTTCACCTAAACCATTGTAATTTTTTTTTAAAAAAAAAATGTATCATATGACAAAATCATCCATTTATTTACTTTTAAATATAAGCTTTATTGAATAAAACTGTATAATATATACATGTGTGTGCATTATATCTAATAAAATATTAAAATTGCATAAAAATACCCTCTCAAATTTGGTCATTTTTCTTTTTGGGTCTAGTTCTCCATTTCAAAGATTTATGCAATTTCAACATTATTTTTAGATAATTATTTACATAATATCTAAACTTCTTAAATTATTTAAAAAATTCAAATAAACCTCTATAGTTTCATTGCACTCTATCAAATTATTATATTTTTATTTTGAATTAAATAAATTTTTATAATTTTATTTTAAGTCAAATAAACCTTTATTATTAATGATTTATTTAATCAAAATACCATTTGTCATTTTATATCATGTGATACTAACGTGACGTACTAACATATTATAATTGATGATAATGTAACATGTTAATTTGATAAGATAACCCTTCACATCAACCCCATAATAATAACATATGAATAAAAAATAACAACTGTTTTTTCTAACTAATAATAATTAATTAATCATTAATTATGAAAACTTATTTGATCTAAAATAAAAGAATAAAAATTTGATTGAAAAAGAAAGACCAAAATCTTCTAACTTCTCCACAAGTTTAAAAAACAAAAGGTCAACACAATTAATATTTTATCCAAATCTCTTTTCGTTTCTAAACATTTTTCATCTAAACGACCAAACATCAAGAATCTTCCATTCTATTTTTCTTCCTTCCCAACATAGTTTTGTAACCCTCAAATCAAGGTAAGCAATTTAAGTTCAACTGTTTCAATTGAAACCAAAGAAGATACATGAACAGTGTGGTGGTAGCCATTATAAAATAAGCTAACATGAACTACATCACTTGAATAACAAGAGCACATCACTTATAACTATACAGTCATACTAGTGCACTGTATAAGATTCATCATGGAACCTAATAATTGTTCTTTGAGAATAAAAACAATAATTGTTAAAGTGAAATGCTCCATCTGATAACTAATGAGTCGTAGAAAGAAAAAATTGTCAATAAACCAAATGGAGATCCGACGCAAAGGCTTTTAAGCTCGTATAGGAAAAGCCTCGAGAAATAATTGTAAACTTTTTGCCTATATCCTATCCTACACATCCTTCATTTTAAAAGGTAAAGGGGAGGCATTTACCCGGGAATGAAGGATTTGTTTGGAGCAGCATGCTTCTCTGATGTGAACCGGAGACCCCACTCTTCTATCTACTTCAAGCAACTACAACGTTATAACCTATGGCTTGTCATCTATTTTAGGTCTAAAATCATATCATGGGATTCAGCCAAAAACAATTAAAATAAACTGCAAATGAATCCTAATTATCACCCAATCGACCTGCCTTCCTGACTCGTAGTCTAGCCACTGGTTTATGTTGCCCTTCCGATTTTGCAAAATCTGCACCATTGTGATTGACAATTCTTATAGGGTGAGCCTCTGTGTTGAATACCCACTCATCCAATGAGATGACTGTAGGGGGTGAGAAAAGAAGATAAAGATATTTGAGTGTCTCTGCAAGAAAAAAGCTCTGCATCATGTTGTCTTTAACACCAGAATTAACCTGAGAAAAGCCAACAATAATAAGCAATTAATGATGACCACAATAAAATTAGACCATTCTGCTCTAAGCAATTATTAGATCAGTCATTGCTTTCCACGGTTTATGGCAAACTAAAAGTAGAAACTCAAATAGTGATGCGGTTAGACAGTTAATATCAACAAAACATTTCTTAGTGCTCACTCAAGATAACAAAATTTCAAATTCTGATGATATCTTAGATTAACAAAAATGAGTACACAAATCTCAAGAATTTTTCACCTTTGAATCTTAAATTTTGCTTTTTAATTTTTCAATCTTCTTTTCATTTTAAAAAATTAGGAAATGCACTGAAGTGCAAAGGCTACATGGAAGAGAAGGCAGAATTACGAAGAAAATGAAAACAAAGTTACTATCTGCATTTCTTAAAATTATAAACCTTGAATATATAATTTTTTTTGAAAATAAACCTTGAATATATAATACCATAGATCAATGGTGAATATCTAAATTTCACACCAAACTCACAAAAGAAAGTAAATAAATACAACATACTGCCCAAAGAAGAGTTTCTGTGAATAAATAAATAAAAATAAATTAAATTTTTATTGTTTATATTTTTTAACAAAAAGAATAAGGTTTCATCAACTTAGCATCCAAAAAAGAAAGGAATTAATCCATCTTTCTGTTAATAACACATCAGCAATCAAGTTTAATTAATCATAAGCAAAAATGCGAATAAGTTAGATTATGCAAATAAGATCTACCCACAGTACAATATGAAGACAATACGACACCGATAGGAATTATGACACTCAATTTCATTTTCAATCTCAGATATTAACTTTAAATAGGCCTTTTAAATTATAGGTCCAATTTTTAAAATTTACTCTATAATAGAAACTTGTATGGGCCATCTATTTTATATTAAGAATACAATACCATATTTAAAAGTTCTATGTTTCCAAACTTGGAAAGATAACGAAAACGAGGTTTCAAGGAACTTGGATGGACAATGCCTTTCTCTAAGTTATTCTTCCTTTCAATTTATTACTGTCCAAAACAAAAGAATTTCTTGAATCTGTTAATTTCCTTTCTACTTGCCCCCTTTCCCCTCAATCCAAACACAGTGTTAGGAGCTGAGAATTATCATCTCAAAGGAAACAGAAAAGTAATCAGGCATTAAGTGCATATGTTTGACCAAGCACGCTAACCTATTAAAATGCTAAGGTGAGCATCTTATTGTGTTCTTTTATTTCCTTACAAAATATGATTTTTTTGAAAGGATTTTGAACCGCAAATATAAACAGTTAAGCACAGAAATCTAATGCTGCGGGTTTTATGAGCACTTACATCCTTCAGGCCAACATATCCAGATTCTATGCGGGAGTTCTTTTCAAATGCCTGAAATATATTCCAACCCCACTCTTGATACGTCTTATTACCAGTTAAACGCCACAGGTAAAAGAGTGATTCAATTGTCTCTGGTCTCAATATGTTCCAGGATGTACCCACGCTCATATCCTGAAAATATTACGCTTAAGAATGCAATCGTATAAGATGATAATCTCTCATCTATCATGAGATTAGGGATAACTTACCTGTCCAGAATTAAAGAAATAATTCTCTCCGGCTAATTTTGTTGGTGTGGACTGATAGAAATTGTAACAAGTCCACGCAAGCTGCATAAGAAGACCAAAAGAATCAAGTCCAAGACCTGAAGACCCAGCAGCTGTTTAAACAGATCATAAACGGGCAAATGAATATTTGGAACCCAAATGATTTATAAGCCATCTGTACCTGCTTAAACCTGCCTATTTCACACCCTTACTGAAAAACACAATGTTTTACATAATTTTTGCCCACAATGAAAAAGGAAAAAGAAACAGCAATTTACACATGTCATATTTGGAAAGCAAGCATGCAAGCCAAAAATGTATGAGACATATGAAGTCTTAAGCTCTTAATAACCATTCACCATGACATAAGATCATATTTAAAAGGATAATGCTTGTTCATGGAAACAAGATCGATCATATGAAGTCTTGAACTCTTTCTTTGAGCAAGCAACACTCATCTGAACCTGTCTAGTTCACTTTTCATGAAAGCAGGGTATGCACAGACCCCACAAACGAATACTTAGCAATGTTTAAGAAACTCCTTTTGACCATTAAAATGAATGAGGTTTCTTATTCCTTCCAACTTTTCCCTGATAAATATAGATGTATGCACAAAACAACATTAGCATAAATCTGGGATAAGGTCATCCACAGATCTCATGGATGACATCAACTTTCTGTATCAGAACCAGTAATTAGTTTTGTTCAAGGGAAATTAAACATTTTTCTGTTGCAATATCAAGGTAAAAGCATTTTAAGCTTAGCATTTCAAGCCATCAAAAATACCTCTTCAGCAAGTGAAAGAAATTTCTTCGCCTCATCAGGACCATAACCAGATGATCCTAAAGCTATCATTCCCGGAGCAAAGCATGCTAATTCATCCATCTGCATAAATATGAAGAGTAGAAAAAGTCAAATCATCACACTATAAAATAACAACACAGCACTACAGCCACAGTAACCCAATATTACCTTATCTGTCAGTGAATTCCCATTTTTCTCACAGATATATGCAAAAGATGATGGTGTTGATCTTCTAATTAAGCTTAGTAGACCTTTCATTGATGTTTCCCACATATCTCTACATTAAACATTCCACAATGGAGTTTTCTAATCAGAAAATTAATCAAAATAAAGTAGTTGGGTATGAGTTAAAATTGATATCCTTAAAACAAGAAAATCAAATCCATCGATAAAGAGTGTTAGCATTTTTATTCTTGTTCATGCAATTTATGTTCAAACGTCCACTACGAATTTATCTCAAGTGCCCCAAATTCAACCCTTGCCAAGTCTTGTACATTTCATCTTCATACTCCATACTTCAAAAAAATAAAAATAAAAAAGGTAGGAAGTGAGAGAAATTGGATATAAGTAGAATGCATTAGATACTCTTGTCACATTCTGCATGAAACAAAAGATGTGCCAACAAGAAAAAGTGAGTTCATTCTAGCCAAAAGAATAAAAGAAGCAAAGGTAGTCCTAAAATCACTGCATGGAAAACAAGGATTCAATTTTCTGAAATGTTATGAGAAGCATAAACTTAATTGTGCAGGATAGAAGGAGAATTTCAATAACTGGGCGCCATGAGGTTTAGTTATATACTCATATAAAGTTTAGCTGAGTGAGGGCAGTTTTAGAATTATAAAACGGAAACCTAATAACAGAAAGCTAAAATTCCAAAAGTGAATACATCAATAATTATCTCAAACAAACTTCTTTAAAGGGAAAGATGCCAGGAAAAGTAGTAGTAAGGGCTTTCCATGTCCATTAATTTAAAATAGATAACATTTCTACTCTTACCCAAAAGCCTAAGTCCTTCAAAGTTTTCACTTTCAAAGAAATATGATTTTCTCATCCAATGACTAACCATAAGCAGCTATTAATCGCAGCAATTGAAAATAGAAAAAAGAAAGATGGAATCCTCACCTATAAAGTTTTAAATATGATGTTTTGTTTCCTTGTATCCAGACTTTGAGCAGATATTCATAAAAGCTGCAAAAAACTTATTTACATTATGCACAATGTCATATGAAAAAAGGATGAAATGTGAAGCAAAAGAAAAAGACAGACCAAGAAAAGAAGGTGGATAAATACCTGTCACCCATAGCACCAAAGGTTATCGTTGAGTATGAACCAGTTCCTCTGTCAGGATTAATGTAGATGGGAAGCAAACCATCAGCCGGAAAAGTTTTATTAAGTGCAACTATAACCTTCTCCGCCTAAAACATCAAAGCAAAAGCAAATCAATTAACCACCCCAGCAACCAAAAGCCACATAAAACTTTTTCTTTCTCTCAAAAGAACCAGTGGTTAAGTCTTTTCAGCATATCTTTTCATTAAAACAATTTAACCCGAATTCTAAGAAATGAGGTTAGCAATTGGCTCCAGACAGAAGTCATACTCAACCAAGCAGTACTAACACAACAATTAGAAAAATATTCCGTAATATAGGCACACATAAGCATGAGATGGATATTACCTTCTCCTGATACTTGGGATCTCCTGTTCTTTGTGAAAGAGCGATAAACTCCAGCTGCTCTGTCCCTGAATCTGCAAGAATACTGTCACCCTAGGGAAGAGAGGATTAAAAAGTCAAACTCGATGAAAGAAAATATAAACTAAACATCTAATAACAGCCCCCAAGTCGCACAATAAAACTTTCTGCATAGAAGGTAATTGTTCTGCTGATGGAATGACATAAACTACCATATAAAGAATAATGAAAGACTTAAAATATGATTTGCCAAAGGCAGAGACAGAATAATCTCCAGAGCATATAACCAAATAACAGTTTTCAAGTCAAATCAGTTGAGCTTAAATCTCAACTACAGGAATCAGCAGAATAAATGCTTCTGCACTATTCCACTCTGATCAAAGCATGCTCTGTCAAGTATTCAGTCTTCAGCAATGTTAGTGTTGTCCAAGGCACAAGGACCCTTCCATCACCCAAGGCATGAAGCTATAGAAAAGCCCTTCCCCTAATGATATAAGGTGTTGATTTCTTTTTGTATTAAAAAAAAAATCAAAACATATACATATATATATATATATATGAAAGAAAATTTGATATATTACATCTAACAAGCTTAAAACCTATATGCTGTTAATGATCATTAAGAAGTCCACTCCATTCCATCAGCTAATGTATTCTAAAGACCAAGTTTTATTAGCAATTAACTTAAACTCATCATCAGATATTAGCTAAATGTTTCCTTCTCTTCTATCTCCAACTAAAAGTTGCACATGAACCATTTAGCAATCTTTATGGAAGGCATTGGTATTTTCCTCTTTTTTCTTCTAAAAGTACAGCTTGTACAGCTTACAAAAGAATGAAAAACCAAATAACCCAAAGGGACACTTAAGCTATGCATGCTTTTATTTGCCTTGAAAAAAGTAAGTCTACATGCAAAAGCAAGCACCTTATCAAAGACACTTGCCCACAGGAACCAAGGCACTTTAATTGATTTGGCACTGCACCTTAGCACATAGGTGCACACCTTGACAATACCAAGTAGTAATCATTGTTAGGGTTAAAAAGAGATCAATATGCTACGAGGCCATGACTAGCTGATCCAACAGCATAAAACAAGGCTTCCCAGCAGACATAAGCTAGAGAGGTTATTATTCAAGCCACCTTGCTAATTCATGAAATGGAAAACAACGTTCACTGCTATAGCATCAAAGAGAGTAAATATTAAACAGCATCAATGCAAAAACCATACTTACCCCAGTCCATCCAGGGTTATGTGGATTTCCACGAGCCAAGTTGATAATGTTATAAGGGATCCCAGTAGGAGTATCCCATGCAGGTAGCAATCTATCTGCGATATCTCTAGCTTTTTCAAGGAAAACCTTGTCCCCTGAAAGATCAAATGCACTAAGAAGTCCACCTACAACTCTGAATTTTCAATCAGAATAGACAGGACAAATTCATCAAAATTTGTGTCAATTTAAAAAAGAAACAAAAACAAAATCAAAGGGGGAAAAGGGTCACAACTTATTATAGTTCTAGATAAAACAACTAATACACATATTAAACCTGATAAATGCAACCTTATGGTTGTTTCGAAAACACTGGCATCATAGTCCTTATTAAAATCCAATGAGGTTGCAACCCACCTGCAAACAGCAGCACAACACCTATCAAAAGTAATTTAACCATAACCCCTCCACGTATTACATATTACATGTACTTTAAGAATGGTGACAAGACAGAATGGATGGAGCAACTTAATGCTTCCCCTGCTCCCCAAAGTGCATTAATGCACCAATGATCACAGGCCAGCATCGTGAAAATGCCAGTAGACAAAACTCCTAGCTATAATAACCAGAAAAGCACGTGTGCAAATCAAATGCTATTTATTGAACTCAAACAGCTGGAATCAAAATAAGTGAATAACCCAATAGACTTCGTAACTGTGACTCAGTGACCACAAGGGACACGTACAGACTGATATCCTTTTAAACTGGTATATGCTGCAAGAAAAAGGAAAAAAGAACAAAGAGAGCATCTGAAGAAGATAATAGGAACAATGAAAAGAAGTGGATTCAGACAAGGAGATTGGTGGCATAATAATGAATGATAAGCATGTTGAAAGATACTTGACAAACATACAACAAGAAAAAGGCAGACAGTAGGCTGAGGTGAAGGAGAGAGAGAAAGAGAAAGGGAGAGAGAGAGAAATAAGGTGATCATAGGTGATTGCAGAATTTCTCTCTTCAACAAATGAAATGTATGAAAAGCTTTAACAAGGAAGCTGAGCTGTTGAACCCTAGGGGCAGCAGAACTAAGAAAAACCATTATATTGTACCATAGAATATCATAACTAAAGCAATTGCCTCACACGTTAAGCAACCAATCTCTCTGCATATGCAGTGTCACTATTCTTACTTTCAAAAAAATTGCATTTGTTAGGTGTACAAATAATAAAAATAGCTTATCTTCAGGAAATAAATTGAACAATATATGCCCCCTGATTTTCTGCCATAAATGCCAAGCTGCAATGATGGTAAAAAGCAAGTACTAATTACTATAAGAACTGATGACATCACTAGCCTGGTATCAAATATTTTTTAAGTAGATAACATAAATCTACACTACAAACAGTTTCATCCCCTAATTTGGTATTTGAGAATAAATGCACATTTCATAAATTAAAGATATACCCATACGATAACTTTTACTATATAGGACCCTATTTAAGATAGAATGGATTTTTTTCTTATTGATGCAGGATGGAAAGATGCCACTTGAGGGATTAAATTATTTAAAACATTAATTTGCTATTTTGTTATATTTTTACAGGTTCAATTGTATAAACATTGTAATTGTAATTATACATTTGTGATATTTGAGATTATTTAGGACACTTTAAATTAATTAGTATTTTACTTTTTTTCAGTATTAGGGCATTAGGATTGTCTTGGTAATTTGAGCATATATTCGGTTTAGTTTTAACCTAAAAGTACCTATGGTTACTTAAATTCCTAGTGGCTTTGAGTTATAAATTATTGAGTGTTTTCTACTTTAAATATTAAGACTTGGATTATTGAGATTCTATTAGTTTTAGCTTTGATTTTGAGAATTGAAATCAGACATTTTGAAATTATCTAAAAACGAAAAAGAGATTGGACATTTTGAAAGAGCTTTCAGATTGCTTTCTTGAGAATTTGTTATCAGATTGAATTTTCCATATAATTGCATGATTCTATCCATGTAACTGACTCCATCTAACAGGAAAAGGCTTTCTTTATATTTGCTGTTTTCCCTTTTCAATTCTTCAGAATTAAAAGGTTGTTGCTTTTATTTTAGTTTGTGTTCTCTAAAGTTTCAAGTATCAGGGTGATCTACTAATTTCCAGATTTATCAAAGATAGCAGATTTAAGTCTAAGAAGCTTGCATTATATTAGCCTTCTACTCAGAGTTTAGTGATTGTTTAAAATCCATTGTGGTTGTACAAGCCCTTGCTGGATTATAATAGGATTACCATGATTCTATAAATGTGCATCTTCTTTCCATTAATAGAGAGAACTACTTGGAGATGATTTTCCAGAAATGTGTTCTTTATGGTTGCATGGAGTAATCTACCTTAGGTGCAAACTCTATGGAAACCTGAGGGCAGACAAAGCTTAGTATTTTTTACTTCTCTCTATTTAACATCTGCAAGTTTAATCCCAATTTCAAATCTAAAACCAGCTTGTTCTGCTTTGCTGAAACTTCAGAGATCTTTCCTAATCAACTGCTGTGAAGCACATATCGTAACACCAACAATATTAAACCTCAAAATCCAGAATTGAGGTTCTCAGTTCTTGCATATGTTCTCTCTCAGAAATCAGAAACAATGATGAAAACAAACATACTTTGAAGTGTGAGCCAAATTAAACAATTTGCTAAGCACCCTCTACTTTAATGATAAGACACATGCTACTAATGTTTTGACTCTTGTCCTGAGGCTTTCTAGTTTCCAGAGAACAAAAGAATAAGCTATGCCAAAAGTAAAGCAGCTATGCTATCCCAAAGACAAAACCACTATCTACATATGCTCATTAACAAAATCTATAATCAACAAAATAAACCAACAATAGCAGAAATGTCTTCGCTCGATAACACCGGCCACCCCCCCCGGCTCCCCCTTTTTTCTTTCCACAGTTTAACCTAGAAAAACACAAATAGAACTTGCTTATAAATGGTAATATCTCCCTAATGCAAATTACGAGTCCCCCACTGGTAAAGTAGCATGACATATATATAGCTTTAAGTTACCAAACTTCTACCAAATCAAAACCACAGCCAAACAGAAATAAACACATAACAGCTATTTCTCATCAGATTAAAAGGACAGAATGAAGCAATCTACCACAAAATGATAAGGACCTTTACATTTAAAAAGAGAAAGTCGAAACTAGAAAGCTGAACTCACTCTCTTGCTCTTTGGAACTGCTCATCTAGACCCATAATATATAATGTATCAAGAGAGTCTATTAATGTTGCTCCAAGACCACCAAAGCTATTGACACCATTCTTTGACTGAGGCTGGTAACACAAGACATAAAAAATCAACAACATTAGCATCTTCCTGACAAGCTTGTATAAGGGGAAAGATGAGGGTGGGGGGAATGGGATTGAATCCCACAAAAGCACCAGTCCAGATTTTTTTTTAGATGTGAAATAATCAGTTTAGAATTTGAACAAGACTGACCTCAGCAAACATAGAACAGAAAACATCATATTTTAAACAAGTTGAAGTTGGTACGCATCGAATTCCAACTTAGGTTTTCTTTTCCTGTCCTTTCCTTTCGTCCAATGTGTTTTCAACAATTATAAGTTCATGACTACTGCCAAACTGACAACATGAGTTCAAAACTACTTCACTGAACTTTTAAATCATTTTCAAACTTGTTCAAATTCAGTGCTAATTCTTTACTCTGAAAAAGTTTTTCACCATATACGCAAAGCCCATCTGGAGTCTTGTCAAACCATCAAACAATTTCTAATGACATTGAGCAAGAGGGGTGAAACCAACATAAGAATTGCCTAAGAACTTTGCTCTCTAAAGTCAATACTCAAACAAATTAGAAAACACCCATGCAGTAAAGCATAACTCTTGCGTCAGCAAAGAATGATGTACAAAAGTGAATGATTATTTCCTAGTAAAGGCATTGTCCTTGACACTTCCTATTAATTTATTACTTATTTGGTAACAGGAATTCATGTAAAGCATGGTAATCAAGGCAACAGCCTTATTATTTCTTGATGACTGAAAAGCGAGCACCCCTACCTTATGAAATCAATCACTTCAAGTTTTCAAACTAAGCTCCATAAGATTTGTAAGTGATACAAGTTCTGACAATTAGAATTTAGCAGGGCAAACAAATCAACATAAAGTTGAAAATCAGATAATTGTACAAGTTAACTGCTATTGTGATTATTGACCATCATGGCAACTTAATGATGAGCTACAAATGAACACATGTCTACAAATTATGAAGGCAAAGATCAAACCGCAAAATGAAGCACAGAAAGCCCCTGATTTGTAGAGCAACACATCAATATTAATGTTACTTTACATATCATAACTTTGGTAATACGACCCAAATTGAAGTAAAGTGGGAGAAAAAATGAAAAGACAAATGCTTGATATATAACATAAAGAGAAAGATTCCAGCTAACCTGAAGTTCATCATTGCCCCATGCATACTTCTCATATGAACTCCAAGCATGAATCATAGCTTCCTTCACTTTTTCTCTTCTTTGAATTTCAATGGGATCATCTGGCACCACCTTACTCTTTAATTCCTCCAGCTGAAAGAACCAATTGTTAATACTTAGTCCATGCACACCCAAAACTCACTGCTTGGGGCCATTTAAGGATATGATCTTAAATAGAACACCATAGCACAACATGACCCATTAACCCAGGTAGTTAAGAAAAGAGATGATCTTTGGAATCTAGCACATTCCATCTACTGGTCAATCTAATTCCATTGAAGACAGAATAAAAGAAGAAAAACATATGATTTCTTAAACAAATCACTAATCCTCCATTTTGAAAATACGTTGACGGTGAATTAAAAAATCATGCCTAAATCTAGAGTCTCCAAATAAATTCACCTAGAAATTTGCCAGTGATCAACAATAATTTAAATCCCCCTCCCTGGAAAAGAAAAGGTCAATGAATGTGAAAATGATGGTATGCAGTATTCAAAAATGTAGAAAAGAATGCTTAAGTTGAGCATAAAAATGGAGCACTTACAATATTTTGTAATCGAAGCACTTCATCGTTCAACTTGGACACTTCAACCTGCAAGTCAGTGTGAAATTTGATATACACAGGCATTTAAAAACCACATAACTCCTATGGACAGTGTGTATCCCCTTCAAGTAATGAATATGCACACAGTTTCCATCATGTATCAGCTCCCAAATTGATAACATAAAATTCATATCTTTTGTACTTCCCACCTTCAAAAATGACAAGATCATGATAATGCTTCACAGGATTCACCGTTCAAATTGGGGAATTTCTTAACTTTAAAATAGTGAATAAAACCTCAAATCATTCTCCCAAAAACCAACACAAAAGTCACCAAATAAAAAAGACTAACATATTAACGCGCTTTCTGATTCAAACCAAAAATTCCTTTACATTTCCATTAACAAAATTAGAAAGATAACAGTTACTGCAAACAGATCAGCCGTCATTTGTCTCAAAATTATGATCTAACAATTCTGAGTCCTTGAATTTCATATCAAATTAACAAAGAAATAAGTTTTGATCAATCCTGATTTACCAAAAAAACAAGAAAACAGAGCCATACCCAAAACTAAAGAGTCTAAAAATTAAAAAACAAAAAAAAAGCGAAAAAAGGTTACCTCGTGTTCTCTAACGAGAGTTTGACGATCCCAAACGAAAAAAGTAGCTGAAACAAATACAATCAAAAGCAAAGCCAAACGCTTCGGTCTTTTCAAATAATACGAGGGATTACAATATCTAAATCTACTCGACGATGGCGATGATCTACTCCTCGCCATTATTTAATTTTTTTTATTTCTCTAAATAATAATGAGATCTACCAAAAGAGAAAAAATGGAGAATGGGAGAAGAAGGACGACTGGGTATGGAACTGGAATTGGAGTGGAAGACGACAACAAAATTTGTACAGGCTAAAAGCGTAGCGTTTAATAAGTCAATTTTAAAGTCAACTACGGTGAAGTGGACCCACCTAATTCAATGCTTGACATTTAAGCTTCAATTAGAAATTAGGAAGACGCATTTATATTTTTTATAGTACCATCTGCATTACGGTTGTATCGTTTTATATTATTCATGTTCAGATTCATGTATATGGGTAAGCATATAAATTGAATAAATAGATTAATTCAGTTCAATTTGTTTGGTTTTGATTTTAATCAGGTATTTAATTTGATTTATTTTGATATTTTTTATGTTTAAAAAATTTTATAATTGAATCGATAAAAATTTGATTATTAATAATATTTGTCAAAATATATTTTTATGTATAATATATATTTATATATAAATATCAATGATATTTTTAATTAATATCTTAGATATTTTGAAAAATTAATAAAACCAACCGAATTGGCAAATAGATATCCACTTCGATTATTTTGATCTTAAAATATAATTTGATTAATTCTATTTCTTAAAAGTTTAAAATCAAATCTACTAATTAATCATCACTATCCCTGAGTATTGAAATACACACATGAACAAACAAAATAGTTTGTGCAGTAACAACCGTAATTCAGTATTTGTAAATAGATGTACATAGGCCCAAATGCAGACAAATTTACTGTTGGAATATAACAACATTTAATGTTACAAAAAGTAGTACAAGGAGCTTTTTCAGTTGTTATTATTAGTTGTGGAGTGCTGTTTTGGGTTAGTTATTATCACTAATGTATTTTGTGAATCACCATAAAAATATTCTATACAACACTCCATCCAAAAATATCATATGAGAAAAACTTCTCTCCCAATCTTGGCAGGTCCTCAATGTCACCTTTTTGTTATCATCTCGTGTTACAATGAAAGAGATAATTGTTACATATTTTATAATTTAAAGGTAAAGCAAATACAATAAATCTTTATAAATTAATATGCGATAAATTAATAATCTCGATTAAATAATATTTTTGACATGTCTCAACTTAGAATCAATATAATAAATTAATAATTTGCTAAATTTATAAGATAATGCATTTTAAAAAAAACACTTAGGTCTCACTTGATATATAAATTAATAATCTCCTTATACATTAAAATTATATATATTAGAACAGTGCGCGTAGCTATGCTACGGAAAATGTTATAAGAAATATAGATTATATTATATTATATTAGATTTCAATTTAGTACCTTTAAAAGATAAATTATTTGTAGAGAAAAAAAATAAACTAGTATTAATTGCAAAAAGTTATTTGCTTTGGTTTCAATCATGGGAAAATTGGTAGAGGATAAATTTTTTTCAATAGTATATATAACAGCGACAGTTCTTTAAGTGAAAGAGACAATAAACTAATCAAAAAGGAACACCATAAGCAAATCAAATTGTAAAAAAAAAAAGTGTTCCTATTTTGGTTAAACAAAATGATCACACTATTAGATGATTGTCATATATATCTTTTTCTCATTTGTTTGATTTCTGTTATTATGCTGCTTTTGCTAGACCTGTTATATACATGAAAAGATAAAATCTGTTTAGCGTCTAATTTTTTATAGCCTTTTAAGGCCATCGTTCTTTAACAAAACTGATGTATCAATGCTTTGTTCATGTCCATTATATACTTAGAATTTGGAACTGCATGAATACCTTAATGTTTTTGAAAATTATAGAAACAATGCATAAGTAAATGTATTTTTTAACTACAAATTAATTGTATAATAATGGAATAAAAAAGTAGAAAAAGTAAAAGATTTGAAAATATTGAAACATACCTTCTACATCATTTCTTCTTCTGTACTACTGGTTGAAGATACAGACTATATAAAGGAACAATCCATTATAAAGGTTTAGTACACTCATTCTTTCTGTATAACTGGTTGACAAAACGGACTGTGTAAAACGTAAATCCATAATGGACACATCCTAAGTTTCTTTCAATAATAAAATTACCTTCAATAGTCACATTGCTCACAGTTTGAATGACATTCTCATTCGTTACTACATCATTTTGTTCCATAGAAAACAACAAAGACTGATTATCAATAACAGGTACATCATAAAGTATTTCATTAAAATCACTACTACGGTTTAAACAATGATTATTATGTTCATGTCTTCTTCTTTTTCTTAGACCTTTCATTTGACATTGTATATGTGTTATATGCTCAGACGTAATACATTAATTGCTATGAAAGTACTATACATATATGAAAGTTAAACAATCAATTAATGTTATTTTTAAACAAAAATAAAATTGGTTATTGAACCAACAATAATCTACAATTTTAGGGTTAATATAATTATAAAGGTAAGTTTTTAAAATATAAATCATATCTTTTTTATATAAATATGCATTAGCTATTTTACTTTTTTTGCTGGTTATGATTGCTATGCAGGTGTGTTCAAATGTTGGAATCTTATTCATAAGATCTCTTTTATTTTTGACAAAGATGGCATGCATTTAGTTAAGTGGTTACGTTTATATTGCTCATTTATTGTTACCTATCTCAATGTGCAACGGGATAACAATTATTATATATTTTGACATGCAGAGAAACGTTCCTATGCTCGTTGTTATTGGCAGTCAATTTTCATGTTTAAGATTTAAAGGAAATTTTTCACTGTTAACCATATCTCTTTTATCCTTTTGCTAAATGGTTGGAATTTTCCAATAACAATGACACATTAATACAATAACCCATTTGACCAAACCCAACCAAATATATAAATATGAACTCCAAAATTCAACTTTGAAATAATTACTTAAATAGCTAATTAGATCATTCAATATCAAACTAAAAGTAGCAAAAATATAAAATTACACATTGAAACAAAACAAATAGGACAATAATCATATCTTTATATGTCAAGTATCAAAAATAGCAATACAAAAATGATAATTCTACAACAAAAGAAAAATATCAAACAATTAAGAAAAAAGTCTACTGGATCCTAAATTAAGTAATCAATTCATTAGTAAAATACCCATTAAGTGAAAGTACAAAAATTTGATTTATTCTAATTTAATTTTTTCTATCTAGCTTCATTGCATGTCAATCCAACTAATTTGAAATGTAGAAATATTTATTCAATCCAACTTTCTAAGGTAGAGAAAAGTCCTATCAGCACAATTACTAAAAAATGATTTCTTTTGTTGACAATTGAATGATTTTTTAAAGGTAATATCATATAAATTAAACCTAAGAAGTACTCCCCGATCAAAGGGACTAATTCTTCTTATTAGAAATACTTTTTCTCCTGTCTGATGATGTCTAGGAGCCCTACCTGTTGGATTATTGATTGAAAGTTTGTTCACCAAATTTTCCCACAATATTGCGGAAGATGAGCTACTGATAAAAAGTTGGAGAAAAGTATTGGCTGTTTAAACTTGAATAAAAACTTTTAAAAGAAAGAAAAAACAAAAAACAAAATAGTTAGAGATAATTAAAGAACAATTAACTCTTTACTCAATTAACAGTTACAGGTAATTACAAAGAAAAAGGTATATAAAGTGCAAACTCTCATAAATCTAATTTATTATGATTAATTTCTTTTATAGTTAGGTGAAAAGGAAGAAGTTATTCTTGGCTTTAGTTTGACAGCAAATTTGATCTTATCAATAAATCATTTTATGTTTGAATTGCAAGACAATGGAAAAACTTTAACTAATTACCTACTAACACTATTAGTGTACTCTTATATAGCAATAAAATGCATCAATTGAAATTTTTTTTCTTAAATTTTGAAATTACATATATAAATATTAAAATAGAACATTTATAGAACTTACTTTCTATATTATCTTAAAAAATGTAATGTTTTTAAATCTCACATAAAGAATTTGCAGGAAAACACAATTTATTCTTGTCAAATGAAGTAATTTTAAAGTAAAATCTTTTGAGTAGTAATTTATTCAGTCAAGAACTCGCAAATCATCATAACAAATTCAAAACGTAGATTTTATGTGAAAAAAGCTGAGAAGATAACTTTTCATTTAAATATTCATAAAACACCTTAACATTAATATTATATTCTTCATACATAGAGATAAATAAACGAATAAAGGATTAATTTGGTAGATGCTACCCAAACCATTTAACTAATTGAAAGGCTTACTATTTATTGTATAACCCAAAGACTAGTGTTGAAATTCCATTTATATATAAATATTAACTCTTTTTTAGAGGTGGAGGTGGTAGGGCATATAATTAAAGAACAATAAACTCTTGACTCAGCTAACAGTTATAGGTAATTGCAAGGGAAAAAGTATATAAAGTGCAGATAGAGTGAAAGCTAGCTAATATAATTATCATGGGTTTCATGCATGCCCAAAACAGGCTAGGCATGTATTTGAGTTTAATTGACAAACTCAAATAAATAAGTGCAACTCCCACCCCATAATTCTTTGCAATTGGTCCTCCAAAATTATTGAATTGAATATCATAAACAGACTAACAAATAAAAATACCTCAAAAATTAGGGAGATCTAATTATCACATTAGGAACTTTTTATCATCTTGCAAGGAGACAAAGCATTACTAAGCCTAAGATTTTAAGGCCAGCAAACCATATAAACTCTGAAACCTGCCATATCTTTTATCTCTTTTCAAGGTCACTGAGTTCCTAATTATGACGTAGTCTTTGTGGAACACCACATTGATGTAATAATTGTGTCATCCACTTGGAATAGGTTAATCAGTATGGTTGCTTGATAACTTTAGACTTCAAGAATTCCATTATTTGGTAATATAATATTTCACTACAACACCATTAAACAAAGTGTCACTATTATTTAAATTTAATTACCATTCTAACTTTTATAATCAAAATTCGTAGCATAAAGTAGCTTGAAAATAGAAGAGCATAAGCTTAAATTATTCATCTCGTAAAAAAATACATCTTTAAATCCCAATACAAAACCAATCAACACAGTATAATTGTTAACAATGTCTTCATATTTAAGCTTCTCCAAGGCACTTTTCATCAATGTATAGATATATGTTTATTCTTTCCATTTTCTTCACATATATGTCTTTCTCAAGAAAAAAAGAAAAATTTCTTCTGTAAATTGAGTAATATCTGAATTAAGGTCTTTGTAGCTCTAACTATTGATATTGAAGGCACAATAACACATGTCAAATCTAAATTATCCCACACTATAGTTCACATACATAAAGGTGACTTGCAGGAAAGAAAATACTATTACTTAATTATAAAGGATTACATAGTTTGCATATTGAACTCTTTCTGTAATCTCCAACAAAATCAATATCAATAACCAAGGCATGTTAGACATGCAGTTTCTACTTCACAAATCTACCTTATGATATGTTTTCTGTTCTAATCTTTTTTAAATTCACACATAGACTATGAAACTTCAAGTAGTATCTCCATGCATGAATTAATGCTTTTATGAGGAAGCGGATGCACTCTACTCCAACAATGTATCTAAAACAAAACTTGTCAACTAGAGAAGCAGTATTCATTTTAGACCAAAAGGTCAAACAAAAGATCTATTGAACCTATAGAAAGATTGTTTTTATACTCTTGAACAATTGTTGTTCTTATGAATCTATTGATATAAGGATTTTGCTATATATATAATAGCACAGTCTTATTGAAAACACATAATGAAAGGCTATGTAGCAATGATGGAAATTCTAAAGGAGAATAAACATAGAAAGCAATACTTGATTGCTTAATTGCAGCATTTTACAGATCAGCTACATGGAAACCTAATAACATTATTATAAAAATATTTCAAAGCTTAATTTTACCATTAAGTTTGGTTATGAGGGCTCTTCTTTGACATGATTAAGCTGGAAGACAAACTCATACGAAAATAAGCAAACAATATTGCTATCTTACTTGATAAATGATAAATAAACATAATCTAATAAAAGAAATGTTAACTTACTAACAATTCCTCAATACACAGGGAATATGATTTACATCTTTAATATGCTGATCTATGAAAAGTTATACATCTTTAATATTTTCTTGGTATAGAGTCTTTTGAATATTTGTAACGTGCGAGAAATCATACTATCCATGCCGACACAACAACCATAGACTAATACATAAAAATAGCTCAAAATCAAGGAGATCTAATCATCACAATAACTGCATTCCATCTATGAAGAAAATAAATGTAAAAAACCAACGGGGATTAGAAGCTAAGTGATTAAGAATTATACCTACCACAAATCAGAGGAAGCTATAACATAAATAAGTTGGGTAAAGGAAAAGCTTACAAGAAAGAGAGCATTGGCTTGAGTGAAAAAGCCAGACAATGGAAAAAGTATGAAACTATTAGAGATAACTGGTAATGAAGAAATTAGACACATAAAAGGTCAAATCAGGACTTTTACCATTAGAGTCCCAAGTACTCTAGGGCACACCTTTGTAATTGTTGGAGAATTTCTCCAAGAAGGATGAACAAAATGCCTGTTTATAGTCTCGAAAGTTTCCAGCGGGACTAAGACCTACAAAATGAGAAGAAGAAACTGAGAACAGAAGAGATGCTACGAATAAAGGATTAATTTTGTAGATGCTACTCAAACCATTTAACTAATTGAGTGGGAAGAGAGAGAGAGAGGAGGTATCAATGGAGGAAAGAGAGTCCGGCATGACAGGGGAGGAAACAGAAGTTGGTCGGTGGGCAGAAGAAAGGCTAACAATAATTAGGAGGCTGATCATCGAAAGCAAAGATGACAAAACAACAAAATGAGAAGAAGAAAATAAGGAGGGAAATCAACAACAAGAGAACAACTGATTGAAGGGTAAAAAAAAAAACCCTTAATCGACAATTAGGAATGTAAAAGAACTAATATCAATACAATGTTGTTTTGAATAACAAAGGCCAAAAAAAAGAAGGATTCTAATTCAATTAGAGACTCAATTGAAAGAAATTGAACAGTAATCAAATCATCCTACTTTTATATATAGTATATATATATACACACATTATTCAATTAGGAGACCTTTGTAAAATATGATTCTAATATTATTTATTTTTTTTTGAAATTAATATCTCTTTAGACCTCATCTCTAACTTTTCTTAGTGCATTAAGAAGTTTTGGTGTAGTGTTCTCATATTGTAAGAAAAAATTATGTAATGTGGTTGTTGCCTTGACTGCATCTTTACGCGAGATTGGCACTAATACAGAACTATTGTCTTCAACTTCATTTTCTTTATCATTTCTAGTGACATTTTCAATAATTAACTTGTCATGAACAATGATAATTCGTAATTAGGTAATTAGGTAATATTAGTATATTCATAATACACAATACACAATACATGTATTAAGATCAATGTTTTGGAAAAAAAGTTAAAGAATACCTTGATAAGTTAATTGTTTATTAGTTAATGTATAAATTAATTTTTGGTTGATAACTCTATTATATAGAGTTATTTTGACACCTTTTGAGGGTTTAAGTAGTTAGATCTTTGAGATTTTAGGTTTGGATTGTAGCATTTTAAGTGTTTTTCTAATTTCAGTTTGATTACATTTTGAGTATTTAATTTAAGTTATTTTAGTTAAATTTTATGTTATTTTGTTTTAAATTACTTTAAGAGTAGTTATTGCTAATTCTCTTATTGCTTTTGTAGAAAATTTGATGAAAAAGACTCATTTGATGAAAATTAGTGCAAGTATAGTGATGACTTCATTCGTATATGTGTTGGTATTTTGACCATATCTCTCTCTAAAAGCTCTAAATGAGGTTATTCTTACACCACTAGAATTATAAGAAGAAGGGCTACAATGTTTATGTTTACTAATTCACCCAGTTCTAATCGGATAATAGTCAAAATATTTGTCTAATTTAGAGCACTGTAGCAATATGCATGGATTGAACATAATACAGTATTTAAAGCGTATCTTTCAATCCAGTAGTCTAATTGACATGATTCTTAAGCCATTGGAAATCTAAGAGATAGGACTACAACTTTTATGTTTACCACTTTTCTTAGTTTAGATCACATCATGGTGAAAATCATGTTTAAATTTGATAGACTGCTGTAGCACTTGGAGAACAAGGCTGCAATGCTGGTGAAAGGAAGCTCATCATACAATTTCCCAGAGAGCTCAGCACCATAGTGTTGGAGAAGTAGTGCTGCAGAGATACTATAGTAAAAAAACTAGTGCTGTGGTGCCAAGAAATCAACGCTGCAGCCTTAGGTGATTTTTCAAAAATAAAAATTTGATGAGATTTTGAAAATTAAGTTACTTGGAGCCTATTTAAGGGACCTTTTTAGAGGTTTTAAGAGAAAGGCAACAAGCAACTATTCTGGAGATTTGGAGCCAAGAACAAGTAAGAAAATAAGAGAATTGGAGGGAGAATCAAGATCACAACACTTGAGCATTTGGCTCATTAGTTGGTGCACGATCCCCTTGCCTAAAGAGCAGGATTCGAATCCCTCTTCTCCTAATTATAAAAAAAAAGCTCTAACTATTAGTTTTCTCTTTTTAAATTTTGTGTTTTTCTTATTTTCTTTGACTTGGATTAATGGTTAATTTTCTTTGGATGAAGTTTTTACTAGATATTATGAGTTAAACTTATTTTTCTAGGATTACAATTAAACTCACATGTAATCTAAACTTTTAATCTCTTTTTTGCTTATCTTTAATGGAATTTGAATTGTTTATTTCAATTTGTTCTTAATGCTTTTATTTCTATGATCACCAATTAAATTGATTTAGGAACCTAAACAAACTTGGGAAAGGGAGTTTGGTGTAGACTAAAATTGAGATAGCATATGATCATATTAATTGATTTATGTATAGGATAGGGATACACTTATAGGCCTTATGTAGCCAGATTAGAGCCTAAACTTAATGAGTCCATTTTAATTTCAATTTACATAGGGATATAGTATTTTGGTTAAAATAAATATTTTTATAAAATGAGTCGAGAGACCTTTATAAATAATTGAAGACTTTAGGTTAGCAATTCAACCCATTGAAATAAGTTAAAGAAGAGAGTTAAGATTTAGATGAAGTGTGAGAGACATTATAATCTTAGGCTTGTTTGATTTGATTTATACCTAGTTATCTTGTTGCTTTGATTTTTCTTTTTAGAAAAAATTTTGCTTAATTAGTTTTAGTTAATTAATTTAGTTATTTGAATTTGATTGTTTGAATAAGATTAAATTGTTCAAATTTTAGTACTTAGTAAAATTTAAATCAATTCTTTGCGGGATCGATACTCTGCTTGCTTATATACTATCTATTTAATACATATGTTTGTGTAGTAGAATTTTAACTAACATTGATCCCAATGGAGTACTAGAAGGATGGTAAATAGCACTATTGAAAATTTTGAAGGAAACTCTTAAGGTTAAGAATGTTTTGAAGGATTTTGAAATAAAGAGTTTAAAACTCATTAAGGCTAAAAGTCACCAAGTAAAGAGAAGGTAAACAGAAGTGACCAAAACACAAGTATTTGTAGTGGTTCAGTCTTCTTAATCTACATCCATTATCTTGATTTCCCAATTAAAGATTTTCAACCCAACTAGGGCCGGTTTTAAGGTAAAACCACCAAAGGAAAGGCTTTAAGCCCCAAATTTTCTTATGCCCTATAATTTTTTTTGATAGTTATGCAATTTTATTACTAAATGCCAAAGTTAAATGGCTTTGGTCATTGATTACATAAATAAAAAGAAGATAAAAGTCAAATAACCCTTAAAAGAAAGAAATAAGCCCTAGACTTTGGGATATCCAAAACAAAGCTACAACTGATCAACAAAGAGTCCATATATAGTATGACTCCTAGAAGCTGTCCCAATACGGCACAGATGAACATCAAACCACCAGCAATGCTAAAAACTTGTTTGAACCTTGTCCACACATGCCCAACAATTCAATAAAGATGTCCAAATCCAAATGAGAAATGTGTCCAAAAATAGCACCAATTGACTGCAATGTACGCTATCATGCCTTTCAAATTAAATTAAAATACAAGACTACTTGTAACACTCCGTATTTGCGAATAGAAGTCAATAAGACCTAATCGATAAAACGAAGGTTCAATTGACAAAAATTTAAGTGCCAAGGAGCGATAGTGGGCAAAAAAAATATTTTGAAATAAAATAATTTTTTTAATATTTTAATAAAAAATAATATTAAAATATTAATATTTGAATTATTGTTGAGATTAGTCATGGAAAAGGATTATATGATTAATCTAAGTGGGGGAGAAGAAGTAAGAAAGAAATTCGAAAGAAAAATGAC